>NW_017728950.1:72499081-72525414 GCF_001723895.1 Crocodylus porosus
TGGATAGGTTACAGGAGTGGGCTAACATAAACAGGATGCGTTTCAATACTTACAAGTGCAGGGTGCTGCACTTGGGCAGTAGAAACCAGCAGCACACTTATAGAATGGGAAACTCCCTTCTTGAGAGCACAGAGGCAGAAAGGGATTTTGGAGTCATTATTGACTCCAAGATGATAATGGGCCGACAATGCGAGGTCACGGTTGGCAGGGATAACCAGACCTTGTTGTGCATCCACAGGTGCATCTCAAGTAGAGCCAAGGAGGTGATCCTCCCCCTTTATGCAACGCTGGTCAGGCCACAGCTGGAGTACTGTGTCCAGTTCTGTGTGCCCCAGGAGGGATGTGGACAACATTGAAAGGGTCCAGAGGAGGGTCGCCCGCATGATCCGGGGACAACAGGGCAGGCCCTACAATGAAAGAGTGAGGAACCTAAACCTGTTCAGCCTTCACAAGAGAAAGCTGGGGGAGGGGCTGGTGACTGTCTATAAACTCACTGGGGGGGACCATAAGGGTTTGGGGGAGACACTGTTTCCCCTAGCGCCCCCTGGCATAACAAGGAATAATGGACACAAGTTATTGGAGAGTAGATTTAGATTAGACATCCGCAAGAACTACTTCACAGTTAGGGCAACTAGGAGCTGAAATCAACTTCCAAGGGAGGTGGTGCTTGCTCCTACCCTGGGGGTCTTTAAGAAGAGGCTTGATGCCTACCTGGCTGGACTCATTTGAGTCCAGTTTTTCTCCCACCCAGGTGGAGGGTAGGACTTGAAGTTCTACAAGGTCCCTTCTGACCCTATTTCTATGACTCTATGATTCTATGATTATCTGGGAGGTCTTCAAGAGGAGGCTTGACAATCACATGGCTGGGGTAGTCTGACCTCAGTCCTCTTTCCTGCCCGGGGCAGGGGGCCAGACACAATGATCCCTTGGGTCCGTTCCGACTCCATAATCTATGAATCTATGAAACTTACTCTACCACCCAATTTTGTGTGGTGAATGGTGAGGGGGTATACATATGAAACTGAGGCCATAGGTATTAACATTCAGTTTAAGAATATTTTTGAGGCTTGAAGGAACTAGCACACTAGAATAATCTAGTTTTCATTTCATGATTTCATTCACTAGTCCCTAATAATATGTCATATCTGAATCTCCCCAACCCCCATTCTGTTGTTATATTATTATTTTTATTGCAGTTTCTTAAATCCATCATTCTTACCCCATTTTCTTGGTTATTAGGCAACATGTTACTACTCCAAAGCTTCTTAGGTGCTTGAACATGTATACTTTGCTTGATTTAATACTCTGAATTAGCATTTAGTGCCTGAACCACTGTGGAATGTAAAACAAAGAAACAAAAAGCCCCAAGAAAACTTTAGATACAGGGGTACTTGATTATCTTAGATAACATAATTGTCGTCCATTGCCACTAATAAGAATGACACAGATAAGCTACCACCCATTAAAATACATAAAATACTCAACGTCATTGCAATGAGCATATGTTATTTCCTTGAGCTCTCCCCAGATGACAAATGAAACCATTGTTACCATTTAGACTGGAAAGATCTAAACAGCCTCCTACCATTATTAGTTGCACATAAAATGTAATTTTATGTCAAGTCTTTTCCGTTGCACTTTATTTTTTTTTAACTGAGAAAGACCCTTTATAATCCATGATATCATTGGAGAAGTAGTTGGCTTTATTCCATCTAGTTACTCAAAATTCTGGCTTGGCAGTCCAAATGAGAGTGGCCCACACTTCCCCAGCTACTCGAGGAACTAGCACACTCATATACCTAACCCTTTGAAATATAGCAAACATCCTCATAGGCATTCATTTGATTGGCAGCCTAGAAAAGATCTGTGATTTAAAAAAAAGTCATGGAATGGATTATGGTCCTGCTGTACTGACTTCAAAGACTAACTGCTGGGAGTTCAGCATGGGCTGATGGCTGGATAGAAAGTGATATCGGAGAACCTGTGAGGAAATGCCTCATAATAGATGGAAGAAATATATAACAGAATATGGGACGCTGCCAGTTTTGTGTTCTTTGAGCCAGATTGCATCCACCATTGATTTACATACAATATTTTAAATGGTCTTCTTGGTTTTTTGTTTGGTTCATTATTATTAATCAAATCTTAATGCTTCTCTTAGAACAGCTGGAATAAAAAAAATGGGTTATTTTCATACTGCGTTGTTGCACTAATCCTGATTGACCCAGAGCCCAACATAATTGATATCAAAATGGAAAAAAACACAAAGGCTAGAGCTTGTACTGAACTTTCCTAATAATATCTGAAACTCAGCCCTTTTAAAAAGAAATTTTACTTTTGTGGGACTGCTTACAAAATTATTATGATTTATATCAGATCTTTGATAGCTGTAACAATTTCATGGCATATTTATGACTTGTCCTGCAATATTTTTTATTAATTCAATCTCAGTATTAAAATATAACTATGTTTATTCACAATTTTGTTGGTGCAAGATGGTAAAAATATCACATAAAATACATTTAGTCCTGTCTCTGTGTCTGTCTATAGCCATTAGATGGTGTCATATTGCAGATACTAGAGGTGTGTGAAACAGGCCCATTCAATTCAGATTTGGCCGGAACTGGGGACAGTGATTCGATTTGTTGATTCAGATCACTGTCCCCAATTCGATTCAGCCAAATCCAGATCTGAAGATTCGACACTGATTTGGAGAATCAGTGATTCAGCCATAGACACAGCTTTAAATGCTTTTTCTATATACCTCGAGGTACCAGGCATGGCTCATGAACACTGAAATGCTGGGGCAGATGGAGCATCCCACAGGAGCACGAGGGTCCCTGCCCCTATGTGCTCAGCAGTGAACCCAGAAGTAGAACAGAAGCTCAACAATTGGCTACGGGGGGACCCTGGGTGCCCCCCAGACCCACGAGGCACCAGTCGCCAAGCTGGGGGACAGTGGGGATGCCCCCCAGCACATTCCCCGGCAGACCCAGAAGCAGACTAAAAGTTCTGGTCCACTTCCGGGTCTGCTGCCAAGCATGCTGAGGACCCCCTCCCCATGCTTGTGTGGGACACTCCATCTGCCCCACCATCACAGTATTCATGAGCCACCTGGTACCCTGAGGTATGTAGATAAAACATTTATGCTGTGCCTATGTCTGAATCATCGAATATTTCCAAATCTTTCCAATTCAATTCAGAGAGATTAAAGGGTCTCCTGATTCGCTATGAATCAGGCCGAATCTCTGCCACTGAATTGGGATGAATTTCTGCCAAATTGAATCAGTGACCAAAGCTTCACACAGCCCTAGCAAATACATATACAGTCTTCAAGGATCAGAAGCTAATTATTTTTCATAGAAGTAGGGAAGTTTAAATACTTTAACTTAATTTTTGTTATCCTCATACAACTTATGTTTTTATTGGTATTAATATCAGTATGTCTTCCATTGCTGTAATGAAGGAGGAAATGAGGAAAAAACATTACAGACTTCATCAGTAACTTGCCCTATAAAATGCGATGAGTGATTTTAATATCATATCTGTTTATATAATAGATTAAAGTGTAATGGGATAGCACTGCTAATTTTCTCTCTTTTCTAAAATATGCAATTTTTATCATGCCATTTTAGCCTATCATGCTAACATTTTTTGCATTTCATCCAGGAAATAGAGAGGAGCCAATATTCAAATATGAGAGCTGGATGACTGCTTTTTTTTTAACCCACTTGAAAGTCAAGGAAAACATCTTGAGCAAGTTCAGTAATGCATTTTTAAACTTATATTGATACTAAGTTTCTTTGTGCATTTCCTCTCAAGTGGGATAAGCAGGTGTTCCACTAACTTAAGTTTAAAGTGCATTAAGTACTATACAAGTGTCTGAAGAAAGGCAGTGGGTGGAATTTGCAACTTTCCAAGCAACCACCTTGTATTTGAAAGCTATGCAATTTCTTGAAATGCAGACTTCTTCTATCTCCTGCAGCAATTCAGCTGGAACATCTGCAGCTGTATCTAAATTGCTCAGGGAAATCTAAAATTTCAGAACTGAAAATTACAGTGCACTGTACCTCTTTGAAATGCTAATTGCTGTTCATGACTTAGTTGCGCTGATAAGCCGGATGATAAAATGGAAGCCCAATTAAAAATACTAAAGTGATATTCTCCATACTTTTCCTTGTCCACTACACCAATAGTACTAGCTCTGGGGGTATCATTGCCAATATAAATGACAGGACAGATATATATATCACAAACAAATATAAATGCAAAGGAATCTTCATATTGCTCATCTATCTATGTGTGCCTGTGGACAACTATTGTGTTTCCAGGAAACTATTCTGGCCAGTCTGTGGATGGCCAACACATATAAATGTGTGGGAAAAAATCTGGGTTCTGTATTATCTTTGTTGTGAGATCCATTTAGAGATCATAGAAAAGGAGATTGTGCTTTCTTCCTGTGTCCAAAGTAGCCAGAGGCAACACTCCCATAGACTTCCACAGATAACAGTATTTTGCCTTGTTTCTTTAAACTGTTGCTAATGAATTACTCTTTTGCATTCATTAAAAGACAATGATTACTTAGGAAACAAGGTCCTACACAAAACAGACTTTCTGGGTCATTGGGTCCAGTTCCCTGATATCATAGAACCAGAAAAATTTAGGAAGGTAGGGACTTCAAAAGCTCATTTGGTCCATCCTCCTGCAGTGAGAAAAGATCATTTACCTAGGTAAGCCCTGCATGTGTTTGTCTAACCTGTTCTTAAATGTTAGGTACAAGCAGTCAAAAAGCCTGAGGCTGAATTGATTCAAACTAGGCAACTTCCTCTAAGCTGCATAGGTTGAATTGATAACCAACTGAACTGATGTTCAGTTTTCAATTGGGAAAGGCAGGGGGAGGTCTGCACTGACCCAAGCCAGTAGGATGGGGGGTGCTAGAGCACATCTCCCAGCCTGCTAGCCATTGCCAGCCCAGCCAAGTGTCCCCAAACCCCTTTTATCTCCCCAGAGGGGGTTAGGGAGGTCCCAGTCTGGATGCTGGCCCACCTTAGGGACCTGACAGGAATTCCACCCCCCCATCCTTCCCAGTCCCTGACTGTTTCAGCTGCTGCCACAGGAGGGAGGGAAGAGAAGTCCTCCATGCTGGGCATCTACCCATGCAGCCCAGTATGGGGGCATTGGGGAGCCCCTGACTTGGAGGGCTTCTCCCCACCCCAGCCCAGGGTCCCCCAGCCCCGGGCAGCCTCAGGGAGCTGAGGGGAATTCTTCCCCTCCACAACTTGCTTTAGCTGCTGTGAGTCCCAGGGATAATCCAGGGAGCAGAGGGACATTCCTCTGCTCCGCTGCATTAGTTTTGCCTCAGACTCACAGCAGCTAAGGCAAAACCAGGTGTAGAGGAGTAGGAAAATTTCCCTCTGCTTTCTGAAGCTGTTTGAGACTCACAGGGGCTAAGGCAAATTTTGGGAAGGGAAGAATTCCCTTCAGCTCCCTAGGGGCTGCCCTGGGCTGGGGGACCCTAGGCTGGGATGGGCGGAAGCCCTCCAAGGTGGGGGCTGCAGCACCCAGCCCAGAAGACTCCTTCTCGCTCCCTCTGTGGCAGCCGCTGAAGCAATCGGCAGCAGGGAAGGGGGAGTGGGAAGGGGAGATGGCTGCCAGGGTCTGAAAAGCCCCCACCACAGGGGATTTCCCTCCCTCCACTTGCTCTGTGACCCTGGCTAGGGAGGCCTGGGGGTCTGTTCCCTTGCCCCCCCCCGCCATCCCTATGGGCTGACAGCCATAGGCAGGAAGCAGGCTAAGGAGCAGAGGGGTGAGGCAGTCCCTGCTCCATTGGAGCAGGTAGCATAGCCTAGGGCTGCAAAGCATCCTGGGATACTGGGGGACTATGAGTTAACTTGAACCAAGGACAGAAGTTCCATAAACTGGTTTGACGTAAATTGGTTAAGTTTGATATACTACATTCAACCAGATTTATCTTAAACTGGTTTTGGTCATTTTGAAAGTGGTTTATGTGCAATGAACTTCTGTTCTGTTACAGGTTTAAATCAGTTTCTGATCACTTAATCCAGGGTATATGTAACTTCTATCCCTAGCCAAAAACTTCTAGTGAGGGAGATTTCCCAGCCTCCCTAAATAACCTGTTCTACTACTTCACTGTTCTAGTAATTTAGAAAGTTTATTGTAATAGCTAACCTAAATCTTCATTAGTTCATGTAAAGAAAAAAAGATCAATATGGAGAACAAGTGATCAGCATTCTCTTTATAACAACTTTTCATAGATTGCAAGACTGTTTTCATGTCCTGCATTAGTCTTCTCTTCTCTACACTAAATAAAGCCAATTTGTCCAAACGTTTCTTATAGGTCGTACTTTCTAAACCTTTTATCATTCTTCTGGTCTCTCCAATTAGTCTATATATCTCTTAAAATTCAGTAACCAAAGCAGATCACAGTAATCAAGCTGCAGGATCACTAGTACTAAGTTTAATATTAACCACATGACCTTCCTACCAATAAATCCCTCAATGACATTTGCTAATTTTGCAAGAGCATCACATTGTTGTCTGCTTTTTAGTTTATAGTCTACTATAACCACTTGATTCTCTTCTGCAGTACTGTTCATTAGTCAGTTATCTTCTGTTTTGTACCTTTGCTTTCTCTTTCCCAATTCAGTACTTTTCACTCGTCCTTATTGAATTTCATCTTGCAGATTTCAGAGCACTTCTATTTATCACAATCACAATCATTTTGAATGCTGGGTCTATCATCCAAATGTTTGAATGATTTTTATAGGTCTCCTAGCTATCCCATCTTCAAAGTTATTAGGAAAAATATAGATTGAACTGGACCCACCTCAGACGTCCCATTTCAACAGTGAACCATTGATAAACATTCTTTGAATATAGTATTTTCAACTATTTCTGCACCTATCTCATACTGATAGTTCATCTAAAAAACATTTCCTTCGTTTGTTACTAAGAATGCCACGTGGGACAGTGTCTAAAGACTTAGTGAAGTCAAGATGTATTACATCTGTAGCTTCCTTCCTGTCTGCCAGCTCAGTTATCCTATCAAAGAAGGAATTAGATTGGTTTGACATGACTTATGCTTAACAAATCCATACTAGCAGCTTCTTATCAATTTATGATCTTCTAGGTAGTTCTAATTTGTTCTGGTATTTTTCTATGTATCAAAGTTAGACCGGCTAGTCTATATTTCCCTGGTTGCTCCTTCTCTTTCCTTTTAATGCTAGGGGCTATGCTTGTCCTTGTCAGTCCTGTAGAATATCTCCAGTCCTCCATGAGCTCTCAAAAATGATCACTAGTGGTTCAGAGCCTTCTTCAGCTAGTTCTTTAAGGAACTGAGAGTGAATTGCATTAGGACTGCCTAGCTTGAATGTTTCTAACTTATCCAAGTATTCTTTAACTTGTTCTGTTCTTGCTCTGGAGTGTTTAAATTGCTCATGTGTCCTCTTGTTAAAATTACCACAAGCCACTACATTAGTTTTCCATCAAAGCATGAGAAAGCAGAATTCAGTGCCCCCAACTTGTTTTTAATACCATACCACTGCTTGGGGTTGGTATTTATCAACTGGAAGTTTATCATCTCTTCAAAATTATTTTTAATTCAATGACAGCATGCGACTAACAAGATGATTTTTGGCACCTCCTGCTTTCACCAGCTGTTTAAACATGTTGTTGTGGATTCAGCTTCTTTGAATTACCTCCTGTGGTTCAGAATTCCTTAACTGATTGTGGAATATTTTGTGTCAGAATTTGCTGTAACAGTTATTAATAGGCAAAAGTTCAAGTGCTCCATCTATCATGATTTAATTAGTTATTTCCTATTGTATTTTAGTTGGCTTTCATATCCAGCAGCTGGGTATCTTTACTGCTTCATGGGCAACAACCTTAAGGAATCTTGGATCCTGGGACAAGAGATCAAATAAGAACCTTCAGTGCTGAGCTTTCTCTTTGAGTGGTTGCTTTATTTAATTGTTTGATGTCGATGGAATACAGTTTGGTCAAGTCAGAGAGGCATTGTACATCAAACTTTCAAAATGAGCAAGCAAATAAGATTCAATTTAACTGCATATTCCAGTTTGTATATGCATGATTTTAACTATGTCAGATATTAGTACTTAGAAGTAGCAGAACGCTAGAAAACACCTACGCAATTCAATTTAAGGACAAAGATATGCAAATAAATAGCCCACTGCACTGAGTGGGGGGAAGGGGTCGAGGGGTGTTCCAAGAAGAGGAATTTAGATGTTTATGTTGGCACTACACTGCTTTTACACAGGAGGGTTTCTCCCTGACTCACAGCACTCTTTATTCTGCTGGAGAAATGGCCAGCATCACTTACAAGATTTCCAGCTTCAACAGTGTGGCAACACAAAAAAGTTATTTTTCTAAGATGAATAGTAACGCTGGAAATCTGAGATATTATAATATCTCAGTGTGCTTGTCATAAATGCTATATTTACCACAGCATATGAAATGATTTCCATTTTAGCATCCTATTTTCAGTCACTAGTATCTTTCTGAACCTTACACTGTATTCACTAAAAATCTTCAAGGCTGGGTCTTTGCTAGAGTTAATACTTTCCTCTTTTATTTTTTTAAGGGAGCAAATATGGTTAGTAGTTTTGGTATTCTGCGAAGAGGAAGAACAATTTTTCCAAATTGTTCTGATGATGCATTGGTTAAAGGAAGATATTGTATCCTGGTTACAATAAATACAGTGTATTACACTATGCATTGCTCTCCATTTGCTATTGCCCTATTGTGAGCTTTCTCTTTGAGTGGTTGCTTTAATAAATAAGCAATTACTGGAAAAATGACTTTCATACCCAACATATTTCCTTTCAAGAATAATAAATCTTTTCTTAACTTTTCACTGTATGTTATTTTCCCTTTATTTGGACTCAATCCACATCAAACCATGTGAAGGAAATAATGAACCAATTGATCAATTAGCAGGATCAATAGTTCTGTTTTGACATTTTGCATTAAGCAGTAACTAATTGCCCAAGTCTAAATGCTTTTAAAAACATATCTAGGAAATCAATAGCTCAGTAACTGCATTTTAAACAGAAGAATGAACACAGCTATGTGGGAGGAAATGGACAGCTATAGCCTGGGCATGCTCTGCAGAAGTACGAAATTCTACTTGCCTCTTCTAGGTCTTCGGTTTCTTTCCTGACAGTCACTTCCGTTTGCACTACTAGTTAAATCAATAGCTCAGCAGAACTTCACTAACTGAAATTGTGGCCTCCTGCAGTGTTTTTCTTCAACAGAGGAAAGTTCTTCCCTGGCAGGACAGCTGTGAGCTATCAAAGCTCTCACCATTGAGTTCTCACCATTGCGGTGCATGGTTAGCCTGAAAATCCAGTAATAGAGATAGCTGTTAAAAATCCACTAATACAGATGGGCATTGAAGCTACAGGCCCCGTTAGTAAAACTCTCTTTGGCTTCCCCTCTCTTCCCCTGCATTTTAAGTTCTCATTTTCATTTATGCTTTAGATTTTTTTCAATGATTCTGGTAGCAATTAAAGCTATGATTTTAAATGTGTAATATGTATTTACTTATTTATTTTATCAATACATTGTACTGGAGTTTTTTCAGTAAGATGAATCAGATACTGATTGATTAGTAGTATGTAATTATAACTTAATAATAATTAATTGATTTTCAGCAATCCCTTACTTTAGGAATTCTAGCTTTAAGTACCTTCAATATCTAGGTAGCCATGAACCCCGGCAGAATCAGCCCCCAGAAAATTCAACCATCTTAAACAGCTGTTGGGACAAAATATTCTTAGCATACTTAGCCATTTCAGAATAGCCACAGAGAGGATTCAGAGGCAGGGAACAAAAATGATAAAGGGCTTGGGAGGCAAGCCATACAAGAACGATAGAAGGAACTAGACATGTTTGGCTTGTGGAAAAGGTGCTTAGGAGAGGACATGATAGCAATCTTCAAATACTTGAAGGGCTGCCATAAACAAGATGGAAAACACTTTTTCTCTCTCGCTGTAGATAGGAGGAGGTGGATTAATGGCCTGAAGTTTTAGCAAAGAGATTTATACTGGATATCAGGAAAAATGTCTCGACTGTGGAACAGACTGCCTAGGAAAGTTATGGACTCTCCATCACTGGAGGTTCAAGAACAGGTTGGACAGCCAGTGGTCAGAGATGGTCTAGCATACCTAGGCCTGTGTTCTTTTATGGGTATTTCCCATTCTTCTGGGCTTTGCTGGTTGCTGCATGAGGCCAAGAGGGAATTACCCCTCCACCCACATCTCCCCACTGCTACATACGTCAGGGTTTTTTTAAGTTTTCCTCACAGGCATTGGGTGTTGGCTGCAGCCAAAGCTGGGGATTTTGACTGGGGTGTGCCAAAAACTCTGGGACTTAAACCCAGAGTTTCCTAGTTAAAGGATCTTGTAATTCTGCTCAGTCAGACTGATTGTCATATTTGGGGTCAGGAAGGAATTTTACCCCATGGTCAGATTGGTATGGACTCTGGGGGTTTTGCTGTCCTCTGCAATGGAGGATCTCTCATGCATACATGAGATCCCCCACTACATGCATGCATTTTTTTATAGCAACAGGACTGCTGTGATTCCCCTCCTTTACCTGCGATTAGAGTGCTATGTCTTGTGCTGTGTCAGCATTGACTGTGTAGTTTTGCTATGAAGTTAGACAATTGATTTTGTATAGGATGGTTTAGATAGGGATGATCCTGCCTCAGGGGATTGGACTAGGTGACCTCCTGAGGTCCCTTCCAGCCCTACTTCTCTATGATTCTGTGATATAGCCAGAAGAGGTGCATTTAATAAAATGATTGGAAGCTAAGGGATTTAGGTGCCTTAGGCAGGATTTAAGTGAAAACTGAGGCAACTAAAGTCCAAATTTGCTGTCTAGAGAGCCCATACTCATTTGCTGCCTAACCCTTGAAAGACCTAAACTAACTGTGGGCCCCCTGATTCACTATATAGTTCTCTACATGTCTAAAGTTTTAATTCTCTTCAGGACCAAAATTTTCCCATCTGAACTGCTCACTACATGCAGAAGTCCAGTCAAGATCCAGAAATCCTTTATCCAAATCCCTGAGCAATTTGATTTACTAATTGCTAGGCATTCTCAGAGCATGACTAATACACACTGCCAGAACTGGGTCCCTCACAAAATGCAGTTGTGTCCATTTTCACTTAAAACAAATGGTGGGTGGGGGAGGAGAGTGGAGGCAAAGGCCTTATTCTATAATAGCCTAGCTGTAAGGGCGTTCACTCAGAAGTGGGAAACCTAGGCATACTGACCTCTGAAGAGGAAGTGGGAGTTGTGGACACACCTCCATCAGAAGTGTCCTAACCAATCTATCAGACATTGGGCCTGCAGAAAGTGCTCTGCACCTGTTATGTTAAAAGATGTGCAGCAACAAATTCAAGAATCAAGATCCTAGTAAAAGGTGGTGGAAGAGGAAGCATGACTCTGTAATTCAGTGGTTAAGCCACTCAGCTGAAGGCCATTTTTGGTTTAAACCCCTTTTTTCTTATGCTTTGTTTCTCCTGTTAACTTTAAGCAACTCTTTCCCTCAAGAAAGTTGTTTGGAGTCGCTGATATCATGACTCCTTAAAGATATGTGGAAACCAGAGGTAAACCCAGGTGGGGAGAAGTGGGGGGTCGGGGGCAGAAAGTGGTTATGTTACACCCCGCCTTTGATTCCTGGACCTTCCAATATTTAAAAGCAAGTGTCTGGCAGTGGCAGCAGCAGTGAGGGAGTCAATTGGCTTAATGGATCATTATAATCTACCTCATTCCTTCTAAACACTTCATTCCACAAGTGTTAATGACCCTCTCTCCTTTTTAATAGCTTTTAATGGTTCCATTAATCAAGCTGTCTTTTCTTAGAAGTCATAGATTTGTAGAAAATGAGGGGTGGAAGAGACCTCACAAGGTCATCAAGTCCAACCCCGTGCTCAAAGCAGGACCATCCCCAACTAGATCATCCCAGCCAAGGCTTTGTCTAACCTGGTCTTAAAAACCTCCAAGGATGAAGACTCCACAATCTCTCTGAATACCCTGTTCCAGTGTTTTACTACCATCCTACTGAGAATTTTTTTTTCCTAATATCTAACCAAAACTTCCCTTGCTGCAACTTGAAACCATTGCTCCTTTTTCTGTCATCTGCCACCACTGAGAATTCTGCTGTTAGCTGCTTCTGGTAATGTATCTCCTGGTTCACAGCCCAGCAGACTGTTTTTAACTCTAGCTAGAAACAGTAACTCAAGTATGGAAATAACTTTCAGTGAAGCATTGCATGCACTGTCAAAATGCTCAAGACAGCTAGATTTTGTTATATGAATCTGAAAAAGCCGTGCATTCAATTCTAATGAATAAATGACTAATGAAATAACATCTATTGATTTTTTTTGCCTAGTTTTTTTGTGTTTTTATACATAATACAGAATATAGCCAAAGAATGTACATTCCAATAAAGTTTTTCTTCTTGCTTCAATCATACATTGAACACTATAGCCCTAAGCCCCTAGTTTATTAGTAAAGCTTCTAGCTTCTTTTTAGCTGGAAAAAATACATGTTGTGTTACATATGATGATGCACGCCACCATCTGCAGTCCCCTTTTCAAAAGATTTAGATCTACCCATGCTGAAAACTACAGGCACCATACCCCCTTTAGACCTTTTGGATAGGCCCTAAGACAAGGCAGTGAACTCAAAGAGACGAAAAGAAAGGTCAAATATATAGCTGCCCCTGTAGTTGACAGCTTACATTGTACATGAGAGAAATAATGACAAGTGGAATAATACATACTACATTGATTAAATGAATATTAGTACTGAGTTTGGAATAGGTATAGTTAGGAATTTTGTGGGTGATATTTTTACTGAACAAACCGTATAGTTGGAACAGGTTTATACAAGCTTTTAAATGGAGTGTGTTCTTTCAATTGGGAAGTTATTAGATATGAAACACTGGAAGGAGTACATATTATGATCCATAGTTCCACATTGAACACTACTGAACTAAAAACAATTTTAACTGCACTCATTTATTTTGGTGAGTTGAATCTTTGGGTAGGAAAATTACCTGTTTGGAAACCTACAAAAATGCAGGTGTAACTTATGGAGAGCCTTTTTATAGCTAACCACATGCATATTTTATTAGTCATGCATTTGTTGGTTTTAGATTTGTATTTGGGCGGTTACAAAATTAAAGTCTATGTATATGTGAACAAACTGTCAGGGACTGAGATTTTTGTTAAGCACTGCAATATTTTTCACATTGTATCACTCTCATATCCACTGCTATAA
Source organism: Crocodylus porosus (assembly GCF_001723895.1). Lineage (NCBI taxonomy): Eukaryota > Metazoa > Chordata > Crocodylia > Crocodylidae > Crocodylus > Crocodylus porosus. Next base: position 72,512,414 of record NW_017728950.1, read on the forward strand.
GTTAAATGTGGTAAAAAGATTAGTAAGGAATCCTAAACTGGCCAGGACAATCAAAAGAGAGTAGAGTGCAGAAAAAATAGATATAGTATCTGATCCAATGGACACTGATACTACTAGGTGTTTTTTTAACATAGTTCAGTGGTCTATTGCCCAGGCCTTTTGTGACTCATGCATATACTTAAATTTCTTTGTATTTTCCAGAAGGATGAATGTGGGAACCCCAGCCACAGAAATTCCCTACATACATCCTCTAAGTCAGACAAAACATTTTATTCAGTGAATCATGTTATCCTTATGGGATGCAGAATTGTACCACAGTTTCTGCATTGTTAGTAGATTTTCTTTTCTTTTTTAAACAAAAGACATAACAAGGTCTTACTGTTACATAAACGGTCAGAATTGGTGCTGAGAATTTGCAATGGGGAAATTCCAGGAACCGTGGAACCTATTATTTTGCAATTTTGCTCTTAAAAAGTTAGAGTGATGCTTGGTATTTCCTGAAAATGATTTTTAACATTTACATATCCAAGTATTTGGGTCTTTTGTGCCTGGCCATGTTATTTTTTTTTAGTTTCTTCCTACTGCACCCATTGTCCCCTTTTCCCCTCTTCTCAATACCCCACTGCCCTATAAGAATTCATGCTTCTTTTGAGGGAAGGATATAATATTCTTTTTTCAAAACAAGAAAGGCCGCTTATCCAAGGGGAATCTTTTCTGAAGCATCAGTATTAATGAAGCAGTCCACTCTCCTTGCTATTCTGTCCTCTGACTACTACTTCCTGTTTTATAAAAACAACTGTTCAAATGTTTATGGGGCAAAGGAAAGCAAAAGGAGTGCTTTTGAGATGAGAATAGTTCTAGCACTCAACCTGTGCATTGAAAAAGGGGTTTGGGGTCATTAAAGCCTCTCAAAGAGATGGGTTTGGTCTTAGGGTACTTTGAGATGAGCTCCAAGAACCTAAGGAACATACAGGTTTTCTCCTTGAGCTGTGCTGTCTATATTCCACAACTCTGAGCTCAGGTACAATCACTCCTTAGCAAGGAATTTTGTGTCTTCATCTATTAACATGCAGTACACACCAGGGCTTGTGGAATACAATATAGAAGACAAAATTTAACTGTACTCTAGCCACTCGGTCCTTTTACCTTTACTGAAATTATCCATAGAAAACACATTTAGATATCTTACTTGTCAGTTTTCTGTGTGATAGTAGGATTGTCTTCATGGGAGGCAGACATCACATAGCAGATTCTCACATGAGTTAATATTAAAAAATCCATTTTGTAACTTTTGGGATTATAATATAATAACCTCCCTCAGTGTCCCTCTTTATTATTCATAATGCATTGATTGCCTTTACCATTCCTTTTTATACTATTGACTATCCACTCCCTTCAGCTCAGGAGTGCTACATTCAAACACTTCCTGTCTTTAGAAGATGCCTTTTCTATCAAAAATACATTAAAAATGACAGCTGGTAAGAGTGACATGAATATGGTGTGACATGGGGTTCTGGGCTTGAAATAATTTCCTATGTGAGATGTTTTACTGTAAGATGCTGCTTCACTTCATTCCCTTGATACTTTTCAAGATGAAGGATATTGGTGCAGCTTTCTACAACACCAGTGTGCAGAACAGTTTAGCAAAAATTGAGATCCTTCTGAACATTTCAATACCAAGGCTAGACCATTATGTGGACCAAATTTCTTCCTGTTATAACCCCACCGACTTCAATAGGCTTACCACATAAATTACCTTGACCTAATATTTCTATGTAGCATAGTGTTTTCCACTGATTTTCATTCAAGGACGCAATGGAAATGATTCAACATCTAGTCCATTCCAGCTCCAAGTCCTTGGGAAACAGGTGTTTTCAACTGATCTCGATAGCATTATTTGATGAGATTACAGGTCTGGCTGACCAGATTGCATGGAAGACTGTACAATACAAAACCATCATGATGTACATTAAGTGATGAATTAATGACTAAGCAACATGTAAATGTTAATGTGATAGGGAATTATCATTCCATGGGCATGTTTCTGTTGAGGGCCTAGAGGATGTGGTTATTAAATGAGAGCTATTCGATAGACTCATCCATGATGTAGAAGAATATATAACATCATCACTGATTGACAGACTTTGTGAGTGGTTAAAAGATTGAAAACATATCACTTTCACAGAGAAATTGAGATTATGAAGCAAACTGAGTGCCCAACAACATGTGTTTTAAATACAGAAATATAAAGTTATATATCCAGCAACTCCAAATGCAGGATGAAGGATTTATAGAATGAAGAACTGTATTCATGAAAGTACAGTAAACTCTCTGGTAACCGGCACTTTACAAGCCGGCATGCTCTATTAACCGGCATGCTGGCTTGTAAGGAAAAGTGAAACCAAAAGTGCCCATCATGGCACTTCAAGTTTCTCCAAGCCCCCATGGCCCAGGGCAAAGCAGCCTGTGCTGCCAAGCCCCCACAGCCTGGGGGCATAACAGGTTGTGTGGGGCTGTGCGGGGCTTGTCTCCTTGTCCTGCAGGGCCCACAGGGCCTGCAGGAGGGATGGTGATGCCGCAGGGGGGGACGGGCGGAAGGGGCGGAGGCATGCGGTGGGAGAAGTGGCAGCAGACACCTCTCAATTAACTGTCATATTTTGTTATCTGGAATCCCCCATTCCCAGGGGATGCCAGATAACAGAGCTTTTACTGTAAATATTCTGAAAAGAATTTGGGAGGCATTGTCAATAATCACATGAAAACAAGCATTTTAAATGATGATCAGATTTCTGTCCTACATTTATGTTGTACCTCACCCACAAATCACTGGGCTTGGGCAAGAATTGCTAGGTAAAATTCTATGGTCTATAAAGGATGTTAGAGATGACAATCATAACAGCCCCTTTCAGCTCTAAAAGCTATGAATCTATTAAATGAATATGCTTCTATAGAAATCGTGGCTGAATCACTGTAGACACATTATGCTTCTACTGGTGCCTAGTTATAGAGTGAACAAATTACTGTTGTAGATCACAAAAGTCCTTCCTCTCACTCAAAAAAAATCTCAGTTTTGGTACAATATATTTTGTTGGTGTCATTATACTGTGTAGTGGAAAGCAGGCAATTTATAAGCCAAGAATGAAGCTTTACTCTCCAAGCTTGATCCTCCAGTTTAATCCTAAACCGTATTTCATCTTTTCATAAATATTACATGTTCAAGTCCAACATAACAATATTGTAATATGTTTTGTTCTATTTTCATCTGTATACATGCAGTTACAAAGCTGTAATAGGGTATTAACAGAAGAGTCAGCACCCGTTTTAACTCAAAACAAATTGGGCCAAAATCTATTCCACCTATTAGGCATCTAAGTGGACTTGAACACCACCCCATTGAAGTTTGTTAATACATCTACTTTTGTAACACATCATCATCTTGCCTACACCTACAACACTGAGTCACAAAAGAGCTGCAAGGAGGACCCACCCACTTTCTGCATTACCTGTTTTTCAGGGACTTGAACAGACTGAAGTAGAATTGCATTTAGGGACCTAAGTCTCCTCAAACATGCATTAGGTGGAATAGGGTTTAACCCATTGTGTTTTGTACCAGCAACAAATAATCAAATTCCAGTTTATTCTAGATATGAAGACTGACTTAGACAATTAAATTATCACTTGTTTTTATATGGTAAAATATATTGTTTTATATGGTGAAATATAACTGTCTTTAAATCATCTGGCACTAGTTAAGCTTGCTTAGTCTCTACAGACCTTTGATCACTGACAGGCAATTCTCAGAGGTACCCTTTCCCCTGGCCCCTCCCTTTTCCCCCCCCTAAAAAACCATCATACTTCAATGGCTGACATTAATCGGGGCATTCCCCTCCCTTCTAAATGGGTAGCTCAGACAGTTCTAGTGCCCTCCTCAGCACTTCCTCCCTCTAGCTCCTTTTTTTACAGTGGGAAATTAGTATTGTTCAGTGTACCCCACACACTCATATTAGCTGCCTGGCTGACACCTGGGCTTCTCCAAAGTTCTGAGTACCAGAATTTTTCCTAATTCTCTGAAAAGAAAATACAGACACATAAGGGCCAAACACTGAGTTTTAAATGGAACTTTCAATACAGCAGCAATTAGCTAAGACTTTAAGGGTGCCTGTACATAAGCTGGGAGGATGCTCCGATGCACTGTAATTACAGCACGTCATAGCAGACTCAGTGAACTGAATCTGCTGGACCATGCTAATTAGCGTGCTCCAGCCAGCCTCCATGTCTTGTGTATCAGCATCCCCGTGCTTCAAAATGCTGGCAGGGGTGCTTTAACTAAAACTCATTGAACAACTTTTAGCTAAAGTGCCTCCACTGCCATTTTGAAACATGGGGATGCTGATACAGAAGATGTTGTGGGCGCTTTAACGAGAGCAGCACTAGCTGGTGGTCTAATTAAAGTGACCCCCACCCATCCCTGGAGCACATGTATAAACACCCTAAGACTTTTGGTGAGGTGCTTGGCACCTTTAATTTTTAATGTATCCTGTGGAAATGAGAACATTCATGACCATGCAAGAGTTACTTAGCACTGCAAAGGTTAGATTGTTCAGACAGAATTTTAAACATAATTTTGAGTCACAAATTTTTGGACATTCAGGTTTTACACACCCAAAAAAAAAAAAAGATTTGTACCAATGAAGGACTTCTATTGAATTTTGACTCTGCTTCTTTTAGAAATGTAATAAAAAGAATAAGAGCTAGCAGCTGCAATGAGCATCTGTAAGGACTTGCTCCAGAAAAAATTAATCATTTTAATGATCTGTTTATTTGTTTCTTTTTTGTGTTCTTTTAACAGTAGAGCCTTTGGGAAACGTTCTCTAGACCTTTGGCAATAAGCCTTTAACCAGCACAGAATGACGCTGTTGGAAAAGTCACAGAGATAGCAAGTCAATCATATTTTAAATATAAAATATATTAAAAGAGTCTTTTCCTTTAAAGTATTTGTTTAAAATGTTTTCTTAGATAAAAGCCAGTTAGAGAGCTCCTAAAAATAGGCAGGAAAAGGAATTCCTTGTTCTTCTCCTGCTTTTGAAATGAAAGATGACTGGGAAAGCTATGAGAACTTAGATTAAGAGAAAAGGTTGAGTCTTGCCTTGAAGTTAAGATGGTAGTTTGCAATACAATTATTTGAAAAAGTGATTGCTAGTGAAGAACATTGATTGTTGTCTTTGTAAATCAGAAGTCATACTGCATTTTTTATGGAGAATGGAAAAGGAAAAAAGGGAAAATAGTTTACACTGGAAAATATTTTTATTTTATCCTCATTAGGAGCAGTGTACACCTGGAGGTAACAAGATCTAGTGGCTTGAACACGGAATGTAGAACTATGATGTTCTGCTATTGAACTGCTGTATGACTCTGTACAAACCACTTACTTGCTTTGAGTCTTAGTTCCTGTATTTGGAAAATAGTGGTCTTCATTTTTAAGTTACTTTCTTCAAGTTCAAAGAATAACTATACAGGAGGAAGTTATAAGTATGTGCTTCGTTACAAATTAAGCCAAGCAATGATTTAAAAATATATATATATATGAATTACATTTCTTATTTTATAAAATCTGTTTCTGTTCAAATCGCAGTAAAATCAATCTCACTTTAAATGGAAATATTTTGTTGCCATAGCAATGTTTCTTCCCCTTTGTAACTCTGTCATTTCAGGTTCATTGCATACTATAAGTGCATAACCAGAAGTCAGAGATGGAAAAGACATTTCAGATCATCTCCATTCCTTTGCTAATGTGAGAATGGCCTTTTTCCATGCTAGGTGTCTACTTCAGACGGATTCTTTTAAAGTCTCAGAAATAATTGTCTGCAACTGATATTTAAATAGTATATGATGCATTGAAGTTCCAAGCAAGTTCACAGCTCCACTGTGCTAGGGGCACTGTATGAAACGCAGAAACCTATACAATGAATACTCTAAAAAGTAGGGCTGTGCAAAACACCACCATTTCGTTTCAACTTCCATTTCGACGCTTTGATGGGACAGTGTTTCATTTCGAGTTTCGTTTAATTTCCAAACCACTGGTCCATTCTGTTTCACTGTTTCGGTGCTGTTTCGACATTTCACCCATAGGCTATAATGGGGAACCACAGAACTGCCTATAACTCTGTCAGTTCTTGCCTGATTTAGATGGACCTTGCAGGGATGGTAGCTCCTTCTGAGGACATGAAGTCTGCCAAGTTTCCAGGACAGAGATGCAAGGGTTTCTCAGAAACTACACCTCAAATTCTTGAAAACAAAACTTGTGTCGTGTGTGTGTTAAGACACAGCAGGATGAAAACTGCAGGGATGGTAGCCCCTGCTGAGGCCATGAAGCCTGCAAGCTTTCAAGGAGAGAGGTGCTGGGGTTTCTGGGAAACTGCACTTCAGGCTGCTGACAAGCAAAACTCATGGCATGACTGTGTATGTGTTAAGGCGTAGGGGGAGAAAACTGCAGAAATGGTAGCCCCTGCTGAGGCCACAAAGTCTGCCAGATTTTAAAGAGATAAGTGCCAGGGTTTCTGGGAAACTGCACCTCAGGCTACTGACAAGCAAAACTTGTGACACAGGTGACAGAAAGCAGGCCAGTTCAAACAATGCTGCCTTTTATGCTGTTTTTCCAGCCCTCCCCCAGGGCACTGGGATTGGAAGGAACCTCAGGGAAGGACCACAGTCACTGGCCAGCTACACAGTCAATATGAGAGCAGTCCTTCACCCCCTCCTCCCCCTCCCTCTCCTTACTTTTTATTTCCTCGTGGGCAAGCCCTGCTTGAGTTTCGACACCCTCATTTCATTTTGAGGCTGTTTCAAAGCCCTTCATTTCATTTCGATTTCACTGTTTCAAGCTCAAAATGAGTCAAAATAGCATCAAAATGAAACAGTCGGTGAAATTTCGCACAGCCCCACTAATTTGTCAATACAGACAAAGAACAAGAGGAAAAATGAAGGCACAGAGCACTGAGACAATTATTTCAGGCAATCACTCAGAATGAATGCAATGAATGATAAAACATTGAATTCATCAACTATATTTCCTTCGCTTATGTGCCTCTACCCAAAAATACAATAACCCAGATAGACTGTACCATATTATGAGCCACAACGTCTAAGGACTTCTTCTTCTAGGAGAAAGAATGAGTTCTGAGTACAAATGGCAGTCTAGTAAGAGACTGGCTTGCTTTTACATCCTTTAGATGAGGGGTGGCCAAGCCATATCCTGTATGTGTGGAATATGGCATACCGGAGAGGGAGCAGGGAACATAACAGGAAACTGGGCAGAGAGCAGAAATCAGAACAGCATATCAGGCAGGGGAAAGGGACTGGAGTGGCACTTGTGTGGGGGACCATAAGGTTTACCTTGTGGCACATTTGTCAAAATCATTGGCCCCCACTCCTTTAGAGCATGGTTACTCAATTCATTTCTGCTTTTTCCTACACTCACTCCACCCTGAAATGTGTAATGACACTCGTCATTGAAGCTGCTGCTATCAAAACTGTCGAAGTTGAATGATAAATCATGGCCAAAATACCTTTTTGGAGACACCTTAGAGAGCAAACTGGTGGACAATTCACATGGGTAAAATGTATCAGGGAATTAGTTCGAAGTAACACTTTGCAGATATTTGTTTCAGGACTGGATTAGTGGCACTGCTTTTACTAATGTGCATTTAAAAAATTAAGAAGCCCCTCTCACATTATACTTCATGCTGCCCATATATACAGTCTGACTTCTGTGTAGTACTGTGTGCATACTACAATAGAGCACTGTCCTATTTTAACAGAAAATAAGTAAGCTGGCAGGAATTGCAGATTCCTGGCATCTTTAGGGCTGCTAGAACAGAATTCTTGAGACTTAGCTCTTCTTAAATTATCCCAAATTGTGCAATTAACAGATTTGCAGAGAATCCACTCACTGTGCAGCATTATGCTGCTTCCATTTTTTTCTTCATTACATTTTGAAATGTTTGATTTTAAAACAGCTTTTCCTTGTTATGAAATTAAACAGACGCAGAGACCTGAAGCGCATACTACCTAGGAAAAATAGGTGCATTTTTGAATAACAAACACACACAATCCTGGCAAGTTGTCTCAGTGGAAATACTACTGTATATAGAACATATAAGATCAGTCCCAGAGGGGCTTATTTTTACTTTGATTTCACCAAAGGGCTTCTAGGTGTTTGGCGAATGGTATAGCATACAAACTCCAAGTCAAAATGTAGCTAGTTGTTGAGGTGAACTCAAGTCTCTCTACTACACATGTGGGAATCTGGCTTCCCTTTTTAAATTCATCTCAGCCTGTTAGATCAAGGTACAACTATAGCCTTTCCTAGCTACATTAAGATTTTGTGTAGTATGTATTTTATGAAAACACATGCATTCTTTATAAAGTAGGCATCTTCCAAATTAGTGAACAGCCCAATTCAACTCAATGGATTAAGTTTGAAACCTAAAGAAAATGCTTTTTGGGAGGAACATGTTAAAATACAGTCAGTTCTGGATCTGAGTAAACCAGCACATCAGGAACCTCACAAATCTAAACCTTGTGTTTAAATAGTGCCCTTTTATTGTGTTCAGAGTAGTTAGTCAACTGACTTTTAGAGGTTCTTGACAGAGGTGTTAAGGGGAGCAAAACACTCAGAAAAAGGAATATCATGAGGAAACATTCATAACTACTTAAAATCTTACCTAAAAATGAAGTTCACAGAAAATGGAAGGTATGTATATTACTACCACACTTTTGGTGAAAACAATAAATACAGCAAGGTATGTGTGATGTATTCCTACTCTGTCTTAATTAATATAAATTACTTTTAAACAGCATTCACACATACACGCTCACTTTTGCAAAGAAACATACACAGAGAGACACAACAGGGCCAAATACTATCCTCAGATATGCCAGTACAATTCTTGCAATAGCCAAAGGGAGTCTCATGCATACATTTAGGGTCAGAAATTGACTTACAGGGCAGAAACATAACAAAGCATATTTCTCAAGACTTTTTTTTTAAAATAGGAGAGATGACTATAGTAAACAAAGAATGAAGGAGAAGATTACTAAGAAGCTGTGAGTAATAGCGATGTAATAAACAACCCAGAATGTATATTTATTTGAGAAGTATGCTATATGCAATTAGGTACAGCAATAGATATAGGAGAGGGGCTTTAAGCAAAACATCATGGAATTTTATCTGAGTATATATACATTAAAAGATTAAAGAAAAACAGTAAACAAAGAAAATCTGGATCCAGTGTGGCTCCAATGAAAGCTGTCTGGGAATGCAAGGAAAAAGAAAAATAATTCTCCCAACATAAAAAGAATTCCTCAAGACCATGTTTTTTTAACATCTCTGCAGTCAAAATGGCTGAAGATGGATCCTTGACATTTGGTATGAAAATAGCTCTCATTAAGGAGCAATGTAAGCCTCATTGAAAAAAAAAACAAGTTCAGTTTTGACCTATTTGTAAGCCTCTAAAAATCAAATTATGAATAAATACAGAACATATTTTTACAAAATTTGCCAGGAAACATGAAAAGGATTTTTGAGAGATCTTAAGGGATTCAATTGGGCAACTCCCAGCAGGTAAGACACCTGACTCTTAGGTAACTGAAAACTCCAGTGGTAACATGCATGCTTGCACAGCTAATATAAATGCACACTGAACCCCTTAGGTGGCCAGGGAGGACTTGTCACCTGTAAGGACCCCAACGTGCACAGGAAAAGGGCTCCCTCTTGGGGAGCTCCTAAAATCATCCTGGAATGGGGTTTTTTTGGAACATCTAAAAGAAACTTCAAACCTATGCCTATCCCTTGTAGTTAACTACCCTTACAGCGAGGTGCTCTGAACAAAGCAGGAACATGGCCCAAATGATTTGAGAAAGCCAGGTAGGGCAAAAAAAACCCATTTCTCCCCTCTTTATTTCTCCTTTCTCCACCACCTCTGTCATCATCAACACCTACATTGCAGTAGCACCTACAGATAAAAGCACAAGTGCAATAGGCACTACACAAACATAATGGAAAGAAGTGGTCAGTATCCCCAATATGCCTATAACCTCAGAGTGTGACTACACTGCAGCCTGCAGGGTAATGGAGAGATGCCTGGCCAGGTACTCAGAGCAATCTAAATATAGCATGGAGCTCTGGGTAGGCTAATTTTTCCTGCTTTTTTTCCCTGCCATAACTACAATAATTCTTATCTCCAAGTTAGCTCAGTTAAAGCTAATGCCTGAGCAAATGGTAGCATGCAGAACAAGTCCCAAAACATCAGCCAGTTAGTCATCAGTTACTTTGTAGGGATCATAACAGAGAAGAATATTAAAGAGGGATTTCATGGAAGACATCATGTGCTGTTTACTGATTTTTCAGGCAGCTCTTCCCATGCAGTGTGGGAGACAGTACAAAGGTTCTTGACTTCTCCTTTTCTATGGTGGATGGATCCTGATGTCTATTGTCAATGGTAGGAAGGTTCTGGCGGCTTAGTGTAACTTCAAGACTTACCTCTTGACAATAAGAGCACTTGGAGACCTAGATGCTGGGAGGTTTTCTGAAAAAGTGACCTTCTTGTAGTCCATTAGAAAACCTAGGTCATTCAATGCAAAAACAGAAAAGAGAGCTATGTCTGCACAGGTAAGCACTCAAAAGTCAGGAAATTTCTCAGTTAAGTGCAGCCACTAAACATTGACTCTGCCCTGTTTTCTATTACCATTGCTCTTAAATGAAATGGTTGTGTGATAGAGCAGCTGTTAGAGAGCTTAGCCTCCAACAGTTCGGAAAAGGTTCTAGAAAGTTGCTTGTTTTCCCAAACAAAACTTCCATAATTTGTTTGATATTCCCCACTATTAATACAAATTTATTTCGTTTTTAGTCTACACAGTGCATAATCACTTTCTTTTTGCTGAATTTTGAATGCTTGATTGCAGAAGGAAAACACATTCTGATGTCTAACCAATTTAATATTAAATGTAAGCAGTAGTTTCAAAATGAATGCTTGGAAACTGGAGAAATCCCTCTTAGGTATTTATGTGGTTTATAGTCTAAATGTACTGCATATTTCCATTTAGTAAATCTGTGGTCAGCTTGATCATTTTAATATGGCAGTTGAGGTGGCGGCAGGAGAAAGTAATGAGATTTATTGAGAAAGCATCAACTTAACTATGTATCTGACCACAAAAAGTTTCCAAAGTCCCCAAAGACCATTTTTGCCTTTTCTGTGGCCATGTCGATCTTTTTATTTTTTTGTTACAGTGACTAGCTTAAATGGTAAATAATAAGTGATAATAACAACCAGCTGCCTTGCACAGAATAGAAAGTGACTGACAGAACAGCTGTCATTCTGTTTTCTCTCACTTTGCTCATCTCAGCTACAAAGTGTCTGTTTAACGTGGTGTTAATATTCCCATAAAAATTAAACTCAAAACCGGACAAGGGGCTCTACTAAACAGAAATTTGAATTCTGGGGATGTGAGCCATTAACGGGGGCTCCTATTAGTCCTTTTGAATATCCCTCTATCAGGAATAAAGGAGTGGGTGGTCTCCCCTTCCAACACATGCTAGCCAAACCTTTGATTGGTAGCAGGCAATGCTCTGAGTGTTTTCATTTTTCTCAGGCAGTTTGCTCACATGACTATAAACCAGGCACCTCAACACAACCTGACAAATTCATGCAAGTTTTGTAGGAAATGTTTTAGTTACGTCAAAATCTTTGACACGGCCATCTAGGGCACCTTGTATTTTCAGTATGGTCTTCTCATCATTCCAATAATTCATTTAACTTCATAAATAAATTACCATCTATTTTTCAGACAAGTGTACTGGATTTAGGTACACTGCTCCTTCTGACTTTTACAGGAACTGTTGTGCCTAAATCCTGTGTCTCTCTTCAAAGAACTCAGGCATTTCTGACAATTATATTAAAATGCCAGTCCTTCATAATTGAATTTTATCTCTGATTCCAGAGGGTGCCAGAACAGAATCTAGCTTAAAAGCCAGTTATCCTCTGGCTTTTCTCATGCTTTTTTTTTTTTGCCAAATAATATTTATGTTGGTATCACATTTACTCAAATCTAAATTGACCATGAATTTAAGATGACTCCCCAGTAATTAGGTTCTATACATGAAAATGTATAAATTTATTATCATTTTCCTGGCATAAAAATCTAATTATTGAGGGTTGTCTTGAATTCATCCCCCTCCCACTGCTACAGCAGGGAAAGCAGTGGCTGGTGGGGAGACAGTCAGGTGGCTGAGGGAGGTCAGGCAGCCCCCTTGCCCTCTGCCCCTCACCACCAAGCAACCTTGCTGCCCCCGCCACCAGTGCCCCTGATTTCCATGCAGCCTCTTCCTTCTCCCACCCACTCCCCACCATCTCTGCCCCTTCTCCCCACAGCCTCTGCCTCTGCCCCACACTCCTCACAATCTCTGTTCCCCTACCCCAACTCCCCACAGTCTCTGCCTCTTCCTTCCCAAGGGGACAGTTTTCATTTGCCCAGGAGGGAACCCAGTCCAAGTCGGAGCCAAGCTGTGCCTGAGAGTAAGGGGAGGAAAAGAGGCAGAGGGGGAGTGGAAGAAGCTGCAGAGGGTTAATGGGGGGGTGGGGGGGGTGTTACCAGATTTGCCCATCACTTTGGGGTGCACTTATTTATTAGGGATATGTCTCTGGGTCCTTGTCATTCTATCAATGTGCTGCTTGTGTTACTTGTGTTTTTATAAGCAGCTGTATCTCTCCCTTCTGCAAGTCCTCATGCCCAATGGAGCTATCTTGCAGGACTCAGTTTCATAGTTTCATAGTTTCTAGGGTTGGAAGGGACCTGAGCAGATCATCTAGTCCGACCCCCTGCTGTGGCAGGAAACAATACTGGGGTCAAACAACCCCAGCAAGATGTTCATCTAACCTCCTCTTAAACACCCCCAGGGTAGAAGCCTGCACCACTTCTCTTGGAAGTTGGTTCCAGACCCTAGC
>NW_017728950.1:72527814-72539234 GCF_001723895.1 Crocodylus porosus
CTATAGTTTCCTGGGTCCTCCTTCCTCCCCTTTTTGAAGATGGGAACCACGTTGGCCCTCTTCCAGTCCTCTGGGACCACACCAGAGCACCACGAGTGCTCATAGAGCCATGCCAGGGGTCCTGCAATGACCTCGGCCAATTCCTTAAGGACTCTAGGGTGGAAATCGTCCAGCCCCTCCAGAAGCCCCCTAACTAGTTCCACGCTAACCTTTGGCCCAGGTTTGCCCCGTCGGGCCCCAGGGGAGGCGGCTGTTCTGGTCCCTACTTAGGAAGACAGAGGCAAAGAAATCGTTAAACATGTTAGCTTTGTCGTCTGGTGTGACAACCAAATTTCCCAACACGTCCTGCAAGGGCCCCCTGTTACCCAGGACCTTCTTTTTGCCCCCTATGTATTTAAAAAAGGACTTCTTATTGTCCTTAATCTGAGTAGCTAGTCCCATCTTAAATTCCATCTTTGCCTTGGCCTTCCTAACTGCTCCCCTACAACCCCAAGCAACTGCAGAATAGTCATCCCTGGTGATGACCCCTTCCTTCCATTGGGTATACACCTCCTTTTTAGCAAGGAGACATTCTCGGATGCTTTTGGTGAGCCATGGAGGCTTGTGTGCTCTCCTGCTCCCTTTGTTCCTCACTGGGATTACCTTCCTTTGTGTTTGGAAGATCGCCCCCTTAAGAAGCCATCACTCTCCTTAGACATCTGGCTCCCCTCCCCTCTGGGACCTCAGCACATCCCCAACTATCCTCCTTAGCTCACTGAAGTTTGCCCTTCTAAAGTCTAGGGCTCCTGCCTTACTGCATGCCCTTGCCACCTTGCGCTGGATGGTGAATTCCAGCAGGCGATTATCGCTGTCACCCAGGTGGTCGAGCACCCGCAGCCCCCTCACCAGGTCATCACCCGTGGCCAACACCAGGTCCGACAAGGTGTGCCCCCTGGTGGGGCTGTGCACCTCCTGGGTTAGATGGAGGTCCTGCACTCTGTCTAAGAACCTATGTGAGCATTCAGACCTGGCTGACTGCTCCTCCCAGCAGATATCCGGGAAGTTCAGGTCCCCCATGACTACTACATCTTTACCCTTCACTACCTCTGTGAGCTGACTTAAGAATTCCTGGTCAAGGTCTTCTCCCTGGTTGGCAGGTCTGTAGTAGACTCCCACCATTAAATCTCTCACCCCTCGACTGCCTTGTACTCTAACCCAAAGCACCTCAGAGTGCCCCTCCTCTGACACCTTGCTAATTAACGAGGATGTGTATTCCTCCTTGAGATAGAGTGCCATGCCCCCACCTCTCCTTCCTATCCTGTCCCTCCTGTACAACCTATAGCCCTTGACATTCACCACTCAGTCATGCGTAGAGTCCCACCACGTTTCCATGATCCCCACTATGTCCGGGCTGGTGTCAGCCATCAGGAGGCTGAGTTCCTCCTGCTTGTTTCCCATGCTACGAGCCTTTGTGTAGAGCCATTTGAGGCCTCCCGTGGATGTGTGTACTGCCCCCCTAGTCCCAGCATTGCCCTGGCCCCCATTGCTTACCTGTTTGCTCGTTTTGCTCGTTCGTGTGGGCTGGGCTGTAGTTTGGTCTAGCACTCTGATGTTTCCTCCGCCCTCATCTTCCCCTTCCCCTGACGAGCTTAGTTTAAAGCCTGCCGGAGGAGGTCCACCAACCTAGAAGAGAACACATGCTTTCCTTTAGGGGAAAGGTGGAGCCCATCCCATCCAAGCATGTCTGTCGTTGTGATGTGCCGGTCATGGCTGAGGAAGCCAAAGTCCGCCTACTGTTTCAGTAGGGCTGGGTTCCTCCAGTCACCAAATCAGTCATACACACAAACACACACAGATTAATGTGACATGCCTGACCCAGCCGGGTTGATCAGCATGGACAGGCTGACACCCTCATATGCCAGGAATCAGTTAATTAAGGTAACAATAAAATGCAGTCAGACACAAGCACACAAGCACACAGGCAAACCTCTGAATCCATAAACCGCAAACCACAGGCACAGAATACCTCTGAATCCAGCTGGGTGTCTAGCTGACACCCTCATGGGCCAACATTCAGTTCATTAGGGCTCTGTGAGTCACACAGGCTGTGTCTGTGCCAGGATCCCAAGAACATGGAGCTGAGAAGTAACCGGGGGGGAGGGAGGGTGGGGGTAGTAGGCTGCTGTGAGTCTGCCTCTAGCCCCATCCCAGGTTCAGGATCAGAGTCAGAGCCACAGCAGCCACTTAGCCTACCACCCATACCTTAGGGGTCTGCTGGCTCCTACCTTAGGGGTCTTTAAAAGGAGGCTTGATAACTACCTAGCTGGGGTCATATGAGCTTAACTTAGTAGGAGTCATATAAACCCAATATTCATTCCTGCCCAGGGCAGGGGGTCAGACTTGATCTGCTCAGGTCCCCTCCGACCCTACATCTATGAACCCCTCTATTTTGTATGCAAATCTAAAATGTGGGGCTTTTCCCCCCATGCTGATAGGGAAAATAAATCTCATCTAAGATTCAAGTAAATATGGTATTTCCCCATGTTTTGTTTTGGAAGGTACTTGAGAACTTTGGGTACCTAAAGCCATTAAAAAATATTGGTCCTAGTTATTACATCACTAGAAGGCCAAAAAGAGCCTTGAATTTTTGAGTGAAAAAAGACAGTGAACATGGAACTCGAAAACAGTCGCGAGAGAAATGTAATTCAGCACAGACGAATGCATTCATACTGACACTAAAGTTAGGTGCAGTAGGTGAGTAACAAATCCCAGAAAACTGGAGAATGTGCTGGAACCAAATCCTCAGTTCTGTGCTAAATTTTTCCATGACAGACAAGGGAGAGCAGAAGACAAGAAAGGACTGCAACCTGGATGGTTAGAATTTCCTCAAAGACTTTTACTGCCGGCAAGGAAGACAGCTCAGAGCCTGCCTTACTTAACCATAATAACTTACTTGTATCTAACTCCCTGGGGTGTTTTGGGGCTTAATTAGTTAATGTTTGCAAAGTGCTCAGAAGATGTAAAGTATCATGCAAGTACTAAGTAATGTTAGCTGCTGACAGGAAAGAAAGACCAGAGCAATCTCCTCCACAGAAGATGTCTGCCGTCTTCACACGCTGCATGTTATTTAGCTAGTCAACCAAAGGAAATGGACACAGGAATATCACATCCTTTTTGTCTTTCAGATTCTAGGTTAGCAAAACAAAGAAAGGACTCAACCCCTCCAGCCCACTCCTTCTCCAGGGTAATCTAGGAAGAAAGGAAGCCTTTTGAGAGCCAGGCCTCAGTAGAGGGGAATTATGAAAAGGAAACTAAAGTTGGAGTTTATTTAAAGTTAAAACGCACCAGCGGAAACTCACATCAGGAGCTGTCTATTCTATTATGTTCCTAAGATTGGTCAGAGCTAAGGAACACCAGAGCAGGCACATTCACTGGTTGCAGTGCTCCTAATCTTCACAGCAGTAAGACTACCTCTTGAATTCCTAATTGCTTTGCCAGCAAGTGCATGGAGCAAACTGAATAGGCTGTGGAGAGCCATGGCAGGCTGGATTAAAATTAAAGATCTCTTGTCCAACAAACACGGGAGAGGAGATGTTAAGGGGGAAGACTTGAGAAGCAGAATTATGACATATAAACTTTGCACGCTGATACCAAGTAGCATAACCAAACGATGTGTGACTAGGATGCCAGCCCCAGGAAACCACTTAAGGGGCACAAGAATGGCAGCCACTGCCAGCTCAGTCCCCACTGCACCCTGCTACTGCTGCTGCCACCCTCCTGGTAGTTGCACCTCTACAAAGAGTAACGTGGTGCCATTTAAAAAAACTTAGGAACCCAGCTCAAAGATTTTCTATGTGAATTAGTTACAGTTTGAATAACTCCCTGGCTAAATCCCCACTCCCTTTCTCAGGTCTCTCCCTTTAAGTCTGATTCACAACAGACACATCTTCCTCAGCTGTTGCCACAAGCCAGCTTTAAATTTTAAGCCAGGTTTTCCTGACTCTCCATATGCCTGAAGGAGGAGCCCCAAGGGGGAAAAAGGGGACCTGCTATAGTGCACCTGAAGAACTTTGCATTTACTTTATATATATATAACTTCTACATCACACTGCATCACAAAAATATGTCTTGAAGGTCTTAACTTGTCTTGCTTAAGGTCTTGCTTAACTGGCAACTTGGAATGATGATTTGCTGTGTAACTTACAAAATTGTACTTTATACCAATGTGCAAGATGTATGTTATGTGGTGAGTTGACAAGATGTATGTTATGTGGTGAGTTGACATACTGAAAACTTTTGTAAAACTTTTGTAAAACAAAACAAAACAGAACCTGAAATACAGTGCCAAAACCTCCATGGAGTGGAGACTGGAAACTGTGTGATGCTTTGTTTTTATATTTACCATTTTCTTTGCCACCCATGGGAATTAACTGCACAGGTGCTGGCTGGAGATGTACAAAGTGATGATTTTTCTTTCCCTGATTTTTTTTGCATGCAAAATGGCTTTCCAGCTGCATTATCCATTTTGTCTACCAACATTATATTGACACATTTAGATGAGGAGAAACAGCCATTTTTGCAACGAAAATGAAGGGCTTGGGGGGGGGCAGGGGAATAAATTAAAGAACAAAAGAACAAGACTCTGCCTTTTCAACTTGTTGCTGCTCTACCAGGCCTGACCAGAACACATTAGGAGATGAACCATAAAAATGTATCTCTCTATAGGCAAGGAATTTTTGTGGTATCTTCTGTTGGACCAACTCAGTAGCAGATCCAGGAACAGGTCATGAGGGGCGTCCTCCCACCACAACTTGGCTGTGCTATGTGTGTGTAATGAGCTCTGAGCATACTGTCTGATCAGCACAGGCTCTGGCTAGAGCTCCAGGTAAGCACTGAGCTCTGAGCTGGTTGGGGGAGTTGTCTGACTGGATCCCCTGCTTTTGCCCCAGAACCCAGAGGGTGAACACTTTTTCTATTCACCCTTCCCCTTCCTCCCCTTCCCCACTCAACTCAGCAGGAGCAATGCTCATGCCCTGAGCTCCAGGGCCTCACAAAAGCAGGGACTCTTGCCAGATCCTTTACAAAGAGCATACACGGGGCATAGCCACCATACCACTTCTGGATCTGCCCCGGACCAACTGTATAGATGGGAGCGCCATTGAACAAGCTTTCAGACATCAAGTGCACTTCCTCAGGTTTAACAGGCACAAGCAGGCTGAGCTAAATACTTGAGAAAGGACACTTTATGTCTGAAGTCTTGTTCAACAGCTCTCTCAATTACACAGCTGGTCCAAAAAAAAGATATCACAAAAAAATCCTTGCCCCTCAGACATTTCCTGGAGCTTTACAGCTATAACAAAACAGAAAATTTTGGAGCGGAGCAATAGCACAAATAGATGTAGGCAGTTCTGTGAAATGGCCTTCCATGGATTGGGCTGCTTTTTAAAGATGGCTGAATAGTGGAATACTCATATTTGGATGGCATTTCTTTTTGAGATTGATGCTGAACTAAACCTGGTTGTCTTCCTATCTCCATCTGCCTTGGGATTCCTAGCTTCAGAGATTTCAAACGTCTTAACTCTAAGAGCTGTAGAACAACAGAACAAGGTGACTAGGGAAGTTATGGAAAGTCCATTTTGGAAGTTGTCAAGAAGAGGCTGGATTGGCATTTCTCAGGGAATAGTGCTGTGAGATTCTTTTAAATGTGCTTCAGGGTACTGCTCAGTATTAGCACTATTCGGTGAGCAAACACTAGGGCTCATGTGAAGCTTTGATCCCTGATTCGATTCGGCGGAGTTTCAGCCTGATTCGGTGGCTGAATCTCTGAATCTGAATCAAATCAAAGGACCCTTTAATCTCTCTGAATTGATTTGGAACTGTCTGAATCAATTCAGAGAGATTCGGACAGATTCAACGATTTGGACGTAGATACAGATTTAAATGATTTTTTTACATACCACCAGGTAGCAGGGACTCTGAACACTGTGGTGCTGGGGCAGATACAGCATCCCACAGAAGCACAGAGGACTCCCCAGCACACTCAACAGCAGACCCAGAAGTGGACCAGAAGCACTTCTGAGTCCACCGGGGAGAGCACTGGTGGCCCCCCAGCACCTGCCTGGCTTGGTGACTGGTGCCTCTTGGGTGGGAGGGGAGCACCTGGGGTCCCCCTGTGACCGATCACCAAGCCAGGGGGGCCCAGAAGTGGACTGGAAGCACTTCCAGTCCTTGGTTTGCTGCCGACCATGTGGAGGGCCCCCTGTGCTGCTGTGGGATGCTCTATGTGTCCCAGCACTGCAGTGATCACAAGCCGTCCTGTTACCTCAAGGTATGTAGAAAAACACTTTTAAAGCTGTGCCTGTGTCCACATCACTGATTTGCTGAATCAGCATCAAATCTTCACATTGAATCAACGGATAGAATAACTGTCCTCAATTAAGGCCAAATCCGAATCCAAATTGAATAGGGCCCATTTTGCACAGCCCTAGCAAACACCTACACATGTTTTGCAAGATAAACATTTCAAATGGGAATACAGACTGTAAAAAACATTCTGCTCTGTTGTGGTCTTTCTGAGCTCTTTGCAAGAGAAAAATTGCTCTCTTACATTTCTGTAGTCAAAAAACAAATGAAAGTGAAGAAATGGCATTTCTGAGAGATGCCTTGAGTGTAAAAAGGTTGAGAATGACTTCAGGGGATTAGACTAGATTAGTGAGAAAATTAGTAAGATTGCCACCATCATGTGTTCTCTTAAACACACACACACACACACACACACATTACTCCAAGCTGTAATGATTACCCACAAAAAATGCACTGAGATTTTTCCAACACTACTCCTACTACCTCTATGTGATTCCATAAGCGGTATGCATATATACAGAATTGAGAATGTTAGGGTATTCATACAAGTAAAGGGGACTTTAAAAATCCTCTTGGATTATATGGGTGATTATTTGGGTATTCAGGAAAACGTGGAGTAATTTAATACGTTATGTCAAAGATTTGAGGGAATTTCAGGCACAGTTTTATTTAAATGTGGATGCTCAATGCACCATGATGCCCTTTATATGAACTGACAAACAACAAAGAGTGACAGGTCTCAATGGCAAACTATTTTTTTCTTGACAGAAAATATCAATGAAGGGATA
Source organism: Crocodylus porosus (assembly GCF_001723895.1). Classification (NCBI taxonomy): domain Eukaryota; kingdom Metazoa; phylum Chordata; order Crocodylia; family Crocodylidae; genus Crocodylus; species Crocodylus porosus. Next base: position 72,534,945 of record NW_017728950.1, read on the forward strand.
TTTTTCCCTTCCCACGGAATCCGTATTAGTAGTGAATATGGACAGGGAAGACGTGTAAAATGTCTGAGTAGATTTATTTTTTTTAAAAATGGCTGTACAAATTCCCTTTGAAAATCTATTTGTTTCAATAGGTCCCCGTTAAACAGCTGTCACATTTCCCTTCAAACACCAACCTGACTCTTTGCACTTTCTCAGCTCCCTCTAACTGCAGATCAACTGGTGAAGGCTCATATTGTCTCCAAAATAAATATGACCAACATGTACATATTTTCCATGGTACTTTAAGATCAACTGCTATTAACAAGCCTAGTAGTAACAATTTTTTATGATGCATTTCTTCAAGGCTTATCCTTACTAAGAAGTGGTGAATACTTAATTTATCTTCCATGGTTTACTTTGTGTAAGTAAATAATTAATCACATTACTATTCTATCAATACATCTTTCTTTAATGGTTAAACATGTGTTAATAATTCAAATATCTATGGATGACCTCTCTGCACTTTTGTGATTTTCAAAAGCCCCAGTGCTCTGTGAAGGAAGTCTATCATTATCATAGACAGCACAAGTTAAAAGCCTTTTGTTCCTTTCCTTTTTTTTTCCCCTTCTTCTTTTGGTATGCACTTTTGCAGGAGGTGTCCTGCTTGTCAGTATTAGCCCCAAGTTAGTTTTAAATGGAATACAAAGTTCAAGGGTTTTGAACCACTGATTCAATTACAATAAATAAATGCAGTGCAAGCATACCTGGGATGACTGAGTGCTGTGCTGCTGTAAACCTGCTTATACTCCTTAGGTGTGGATTTTCAGTTTTGAATGTCTTCATCAGCAAAATCTGAAAAACCTCAAAACTGGATGTTGGCCAAATTCATGTAATACATAATTACTTAAGTTAGCAGAGTCTAATGGCAAAACCAATCATAAAGAAGATACTACTGAATTTTTAAATATTCAACATGATATTAAATTATCTAACACTCTCTTCTGTAAAGTTCTCAGATGCACTACCTGTGTCAATAACAACATCATTTTCTAGCCAGATGGCTACCATCTACTTAGATGCACAGAAATTATATGCAAGGCTTGACTCCATTCACTAGAATCTAAAGGTCTAACAGTCATTAAATAAATACATATTCAAAACTGTTCTTTGAGATACAGAGCTATTGTTATCAGATAACTCATTAATATAGAGATGGAGAAGTGATGTATCAAAGTGATTTGCTGAAGACTTATAGATTGAAAAGCTGGAAGGGACCTCAGAAGATCACTGGGTCCAGCCCCCTGCACCAAGCATGAAAGACAACTGGGGTCAGGTGCCCATCCAGTCTCCCCTTGAAAATTTCCAGGGTAGGTGATTGTACCACCCCTGAAGGGAGCTTATTCCACAGTCTGGATACCCTAGTTGTGAAGTAGTTTTTCCTAATGTTAAGCCTGAAATGGTCTTCCAGGAGTTTGTGACCATTACTCCTAGTTTTCCCCAAGGGTGCCCTGGTGCTGCCTCCTCTCAGGGGAGATCACATTGAAAGTCTGCAGCGGAGCCTGGAAAATAGAACCTGGCTATCCCAAGTCTGCAGTCAGAGCTGCCATCATAAAAACATTATTTCTCTATAATGCTAATGAGAATATTTTTAAGAAACCACACTTTTTTATGGTGAAAAGTATTTCTTCGACCCCCTCTACATGTTACACTTAACATGTGATTAACCAGTTAACTATATCGTAAGCGATTACCCAGCCATACATTCAATCAGTTAATGGCATGATAAAAAGAGGAATAAGCTACAATGTTATTTCACAAAATATGTGGAAGAATGTTGTAGCTGCTTCCTATCATGATATTAATTGAACATGTGGCCAGAGGCTTCTGTGGTGGAAGCCCTGCAAGCTGATCGAAACTCCCAGATGGGGGGCCCATGTATACCCCAGAGCTTGGGAGCTCCCAGCTGATGATGGCTCCCAACTGCAAGAATACATGCCTCCATTACCTTATACATGCTCCCATTATCTCATGCTCCCAGCCATGGGGGTGTCCCAGTCCTGGGGGTGTTCCATTCACCCCCATGGCTGGGATGCTAAGAGTGCCATGGAGTGGCCTGGAGCATCCAAGTGGCTCAGAGTTCACATCAGCTGTGGTCTTCCAGCCATGGGAACACCTGTTGCATCCCCATGGCTGGGAGCCCCATAAGCTGAGGGGGCCCCCAGCCATGAGAGTGCCTACTTGCCAGTGCAGGGGCAGCTCAGAATCATGATACTGGGCTCCCCCTTCACTGGCAATAAGGCATGATGGGTTCTAATTCTCAATCCAACAATCATACTTCCTGACGTGCACATGGCATGGTAGGAAGTATGATTATGTAGATCACACATCAAATCCTATCACACTTTTACCTGCATATCTAGAGGGGCCCTCACTTTGTGATAGCACTAGAGAGATGTTGTAGTTGTGATGGTCCAGGAATTATGTGAGGCAAGGATTTCTAAGGGTGATATTGCACTTTTATTGGACCAAGTGCATAGCTGGGATAAAGTTAGACAAGCTTTTAAATGCAAGAGATTCTCCACCAGGTCTGAGTGGTAAAGCCCATAAAACCTAGTGACTAGTGACTAGGGCTAAGGACAGAAATTACACATAAACTGGTATGAGTGACTGGAAACTGGTTCATATCTGTAACACAATAGAAGCTCAGTAAACATAACCCCCTTTCAAAATGGCTGAAACTGGTTTAAGTTAATCCTGGATGGATGCAGTATCAGACTTAACTGATTTAGATTAAACCAGTTTATTGAACTTCTGTCCTCAATCCCCTCTAAATTCAAGTTAACTCACAGTTCCCCGGTATCCCAGAATTCTTTGCAGCTCCTCCTCCCCCCTCACAGGGTAGGCGGACTAGCCTTGGCCCAAGCTGTCTGCTCCAGCAGAGCACGGTGGCACACTCTAGTACACCCCAGCTTCTGGTCTGGGCCACTGCAGGCATGTGGCTGTATTTCCTGAACCACAAGCGAATGTCTGTTCACTTGCTTATCAGTTCAATCTGCGCAGCTTAGACTAACCTGCAAAGACTGAATTAATTCAGCCTCAGGATTTTTGACTGTCTGTACTTAGCCTAGTACACTATGCTCAGGCCTGATGAAGAATGTCTTGCATTTGAAAACTTGTCTACCTCTTCTCAACTATACAGTTGGTTCAGTAAAAGATATCACCCTAAGAAATTCTTGCTTCTTACTTTTTGAACATTCATACAGGCTCCTGGGTAGTTTTCCTTGAAAAGTGCATGAGAGAACCTATTGATTTTACTTGGCTGATCCACCAAAGAAGAGAGTTTATTACAAAAGCTTGGTGGCACAGGTAGGTGAGAATTACAAAAATGTGATTCTGACAAATACATCTTGAGAGTAGAGTCATAACCCTTTTTCCCTCCCTCTACTCCTTGAATAAAAAAAAAGCAGAAATCAGCTTAACATGGACAGAAAGTTTGAAAAATTGTTAAAACTGACTTATTTACACTACACACATGACAAGTCTAACAGGCCTTATCTAACTAAAAGAAAGTGCATATTTAGTAACACATTAGTTGATCTAAAAATCCGTAGTATTAAATCTGAGAACATTATTTTATTTTTTAATAAGAAACAGTTTAGCTGTAAGAAACAAGAAAACAGTAAGTTATAAAATAAAATAACAATGTTGGTTAACTGCTTAAGAATTTGCTTGAGTCTAGAAAAGAGTAGGCCCGTGCAAAGCGGCTAGTATTCATTTTGGATTTAGATTCAGCCAATTCAGGAGACAGTGATTTGATTCAGTGATTCAAATCACCATCCTGATTCAATTTGGCCAAATCTGATTCAGAGATTTGGCTGCTGCTGAACCTCCGAATCTCCAAATCAGCTAGGCCAGGCCCACCCCCCGCCTCTCTCCCAGCCCGGCAATGGCTGCCCCAGCTCCTGGCACTTGTTAAAAAAAAAGTGCCAGTACTCACTGGGTGCTGCCAGGTGGGAGGAGATTCCTGCTGCCCCCCATTGTACCGCGCTGCATGGGGGGCTCTGCATAAGCCCCCCGACCTCCTGCTCACTCCTCCAGCCCACCTCAGCCAGCTCCAGCCCTTTAAGATAAAAAACGAACCCTCCCCCTCAGACTCACCACTCCTGCCGGCAGGGGGAGATCCTCACTGCTCCCTACTGTCCTGCACCACATAGGGGGCTCTGCATGAGCCCCTGAAGCCCTGAGGCCACCACAGGAGTGATGAGTCCCAGGGCTTTTCTTGGTATCTTTTTCTTATAGGGCCAGAGCTTT
>NW_017728950.1:72539334-72542099 GCF_001723895.1 Crocodylus porosus
GAGCAGGGAGGTTTGGGGGGCTGGCAGGGGTCCCCCCATGGTCCCCTCCCTCAGCCCTCCCTTCCCTGCCCCTAGTTCTTACCAGCTTGGAGTCAGCTGCAGCTCCCTGCTGCTGCCACCAGGGACTGCCCAAATAATCAAAGTTCTCCGAATCTTTTCTGAAGATTTGGAGAGCTTTGAATCAATTCAGACCTTTAAATTGGTCTCCTGATTCAATTCAGATTCAGAGATTCAGCCTTCAAATCATGCCAAATCTCCTCCAAATCCAATCACCACCTGAAGCTTCACACAGCCCTAGAAAAGAGGTCTCGAGGGATCTCTGACCTTGCATAGAGACGGATTATCATCCATTTCTGTGAAGCGGTGACTCAGTTTACTAACTGAGATCCCAAGTCAGGGAAACATTCCGAGTCAAGAGACCAATTACGTAAACATTTAACTTTTGTGTTTTAGTCACATTGCTAGTCAATGTAATCTATGCCTATTAGTGGAATAACTAGGGTGGGGTGACCAAGACAGCTGCCCCAGGTACAAATTGGGGTGGAAGAGAAGGGAGGGATAGAAAAAAACAGCTGACACCACAGCTGCACCATCATGCTGACAGCAGCCAGGAGTCCCTGCTGCCCTGCCACCTTGTGTGGCAGCTGCCCAAGGTGCTTGGCTGTGTTGTTATGCTGCTGATGCATACATATTTTAAAAAGCACAGTTTTAAGTACTTCCCTAAATAGGGATGGACTTAAGCACATACTTAAATACGAATTCAAGGCCACAGCCTTAAGTGTTTCCAGATGCATGCAGACAGGACTTTCAGAAGCATTCAATTATATGTGACACAACTGAAAAGTTACCTGAAGTGATCATGATACCGGGCTCACCCCGGTACTCCATCCAAACCACTGAAGGCTTTCAAAACAGTAGGTCAGCATATGCTTAACAGGAAGCAAAAGAAATTCAGACTGAGCAAAGACACACACAAAGCTCATATGGTTATGTCCTATTTTCTCAATGTGATTCACTCCTGTTAGATCAAGATGATAATCACTCAATCAGCTGTCAGTCAGGGCCTCATTTCTCTGTAACAGAAACCATTCCAATAGGCATTTGTGTGTGTGTATGTGTTTTTTTTAACAGCAGTTTATATTGCAGACAGGGATGGAGATTTTTTATAATAATGTATTATGGGTAAGGATTTAAATAACTTGTAAAACATGGTCAAGGAGATAAAAATGAGCTGTGGTCAGCCTCATGTTTTCAATACCAAAGAAAATGTTTATATATTTGTGTATCTGCACATGCTGTAGGATGTTATTCCTAAACAAAGAATATATCAATGCTCACTTTTTAAAATGTTTATTTAACCTATGAATATATCTACCTATATATATAAAACTAGCTTGTCTTTCATATTTATGTTTCTCCACATTTAACGTCTTATTTTACATGAAATTCTAAAATTGCAGGAAGCTTTATGAAATGAAGCCCAAAACCACATAAAACAATGACATGTGGATTTAAACATGAGCATAAAATGAAGCCAGGTTTATGCAAAACTTAGGGCCACATCTGCATACACATTCTGTGTGGTATTCATGTGTAAGTTAAAGGACTTCCACACACACAAGGACTATAAGAGCAGGGCCTTCCAGAGGGCTGCTGCTGAGTAGGCAGAAATATTTTAGACTGAATTTTAATTTCATAACGGCTTTGTAAGAAGATTTGGGGCAGCTGGCCATGTAGGCCTTCTGGGTTCAACCCTCTCTAACTAGAAGCTGTCCCTAGAGCCATCTGTATAATTTTGCCTTAGCCACGTCGAGTCACCGCAAACCCAAGAAGCCCCAAAACACAGGAATCAAAGGAAGCTGTTCTTTTTCTTGGGGTTAATAAATATAAATATGCTGCCTCATAAATCTGTCTGCCGGAATCTGACAGCAGATAACATGAAACTGCCTGAAGCTTGCCATCACGCAATCAGTAGGGGCTATACTACCAGATGCAATGAAAACATATAAGAATGCTTGGTCTGTAAAGGAACAAGCCTTAGTAATAGCTAGCATTTCAGAAAATAAACTTATTTTGCAATTCCTGTTGCCTCATTTTTAGTTTCATGTTTTTTTATATTATATATGTTTAAAAAGAAAGTTACATTCCTTAATCCTTACAATGCTCTTGGGAGATGGACAACTACTTGGTAGCCAGGTTTAACAGATGAGCACATGGAGACACAAAGATTAATTAACCTGTTGAAAGCCATACCGCAAGTTTGCACCAGAGCCAGAATTTGAACCCAGCATTTTCAGACTCCCAGTTCTGTATTTCATTAGGTCATGCTCTTTCCCAAAAGCTTCATTTAATAGGTTTAGGAAATTCAACAGGAGGAGCTGGTTAAATAAAATAAAGGGTTTGTTAATTAGGGATAGAATTGAACCAATTCAGGCAAAATAGAGATTGATTTGAAAATTCACCCAACTTGATTTGAGTTTCCCAGTTCTGGTTACAACCAGCAGTGGAAGCACTATAGTACAACCACAGAACATATCATTTTATAGTTTCATAGTTTCTACGGTTGGAAGGGACCTGAGCAGATCATCTAGTCCAACCCCCTGCCATGGCAGGAAAGAGTACTGGGGTGAAACGACCCCAGCAAGATGTGCATCCAACCTCCTCTTAAACACCCCCAGGGTAGGGGCCAGCACCACTTCTCTTGGAAGTTGGTTCCAGACCCTAGCCGCCCTGACCGTGAAGTAGCGCCTCCTGATATCTAACCT
>NW_017728950.1:72542110-72553532 GCF_001723895.1 Crocodylus porosus
CTTCCTAACTACCCCTCTACATCCCCGAGCAACTACAGAATAGTCCTCCCTGGTGATGACCCCTTCTTTCCATTGAGTGTAAGCCTCCTTTTTAGCAAGGAGACATTCCCGGATGCTTTTGGTGAGCCATGGATGCTTGTATGCATATTACTCAGCCAACTAGAAGTTCTGAAAATGGGACTATCTGTGAAGGCCACACGGAAGTCACAGGCTGTTCAGAATGTGGCCAGACTGCTTGATGGAAGTAGTAAAAGGAGTAGTAGCCATTGTTTGTCAAGGATTGCACTGACCACTTTATCTGCATGCAAAGAAAGGTGTTTGCATTGGCTTATGGTTTGAGTTCTGGCTGACAGACCACCTTCCAGGCCATGATGGTCAATGAAGCAATGGTCTCAAGTTGCAGCAAGGAAAGTTTAGGTTAGATATTAGGAAAAATATTCTCACTAGGAGTGTAGTAAAACACTGGAACAGGTTACCAAGACAGAAGTTGTGGATTCTCCATCCTTGGAGGTTTTTTTAAAACCCAGCTAGATAACGCATTTCTCTCCATGGACTGCCATCTTGATGGGGTGGAGAGGCTTGTGTGTACCAGTGACCCTAATTCTCAATGGCTGTGAAAGCAGATGAAGGCTGCAGTGGTAGAGTAACCTCAGTTGCCTTGGATCTCCTTGCCACTGGACACAGGTTTATCCACCACCAAGCTCCATGCAGTTGCCAATGAGCAACAGTCTCCTCACATAAAACAAGTCATGCACAGGCTTCTCCCACTGGTTCAACATCTACTACAATAACTAATGCCAATACCCATAACTTCTACAAAGTCCTGTGAAGATGGATGAGTGGCGACGGGGGCAGAAAAAGTGATCACTGGGAGTCCCTACTCATAGATCTACACACAAGCAGCAGTCAAGTGACGGTTATTTCACCCTTGATGTAGATTTGGCACCTGTTATCATAACTGAACAGTCCTTTTTAGGATCATCTCTACTCACTCCACACAGGGAGGGGGCTAGAAAATGTTTCCCAAACATAAGCTGTCCTACTTTACCTTACCTGACTGGATAGCCTCTTCCAGGGGAATCACTCTAATAACACCCAAAACACAAAAATGTCTTTTGTATCCTGGAATGTATGAACCCTACTAGACAACCTGAACAGTGAAAGACATAAATGTAGAACAGCTATGGTTGCCTGAGCACTCTTCACTATAACATCAATATGGCTACTCTCAGCAAGACCAGACATTCAAACGAAAACTACCTGAGGGATGGGGAGGAGTTGTTACACGTCCTTTTGGAAAGGAAATCTGCAAGTGACATGGGAAGATATGGTGTTGGTTTTGCAATTAAGAACCAAATTGTCAGCTGAGTAACTGAATTCCCTGTTGGCATTAAGGAGTGCCTTATGACTCTCCACTGTCAATTGACCAACAATTCATTTGCTTCTGTATTCAGCGTATGTGCCCAAATGCTCAATGCTGAGGAAGAACAGAAAGAAGAGTTTTATACTGACCTTGATGAAATCCTGATTATCATCCTGAAAGAGGACAAGATCATCCTCTTTGGAGATTTCAATGTGAGAGTTGGCCAGGATTTTATCATGTGGAGGGACACCATTGGGAAGGAAGGAGTGGGAAAGGCCAATTCCAATGGCATCCTTTTACTCAGTCAGTGTGCAGAGCATGATCTTGTCATTACTAATGCTATCTTCAGACAACATGACAGGTACAAAACAACATGGCAACACCCCCACTTGAAACAGTGGTGCCTCCTCAACTACATCATTGTAAGAGCACATGATCTAAAAGATGTCTATATCACATGTCATAATGGACCAAACATCATTTAGTGAGATAAATCATGTCCATCAGGGTTGCACTGAAACATCAAAAGCAACCCAAATCAGTCCAGAGACAGTACAACATCAAATGCCTTTAGATCCCAAGACACTATGAAGCCCTCCAAATGCATCTTAGTAATAAATCTGCCAATCTTAGAATTGAAAATTATAACACTTGTGTTGAGAAAGAATGGCAAGCTGTAAAAGAAAACATCCATGAGGCTTGAACAGAATCAATTGGCTTTGTCATCTGACACCATCAGGACTGGTTTGATGAAAACAACGTTGATATCAAAGCCCTTCTCAATCAGAAGAGAAAAACTTTGTGTGACTAGCAAACCATCCTACAACCAGTCAGAAGCAAGGATTTTTTTGACGGCTTAAAGCTGAAGCCCAGAGGAAGATTTGAGAAATGAAAAATAAATGGTGGGAAGAGAAGGCAAAATAAATCCAATAATTTGTTGACAATCATAACATATAGAGCTTCTTCTGTGCAATCAAGACTGTGTACATACCAAATTCTTGCAGACTCACCCCACTTAGATCTGAAGACAGCAGTACAGTCCTCAAAGGTGAGTGCATCCAAAACTGCTGGAAGGAGCTACCAAAAGCTCTTGAACTGAGAATTGGTGATGACTGATGAACCCCTAAAATCCAGCAACATCCAGTAAGGGAAGCACTTGCCAGTTCACCAACCTCTGAAGAAGTCCAGGTAATAAGACAGATGAAGAACGACAAAGCCTCTGGCCCTGATGGCATACTAACTAAGGTCTTCAAAGTTCGTACGGAAACTATGACCAACAATCTCCACACGCTGTTTATTAAAATCTAGAACACTGAGGAAATTCCCACTGACCTAAGGAATGCCAATATTGTCACCATTTTTTAAAAAATGGAAACTATTGAGATATTGTTCTCCTCTCCATCGCTGGGATGATCCTTGCTCAAATTCTGCTGAACTGACTGCTCCCTTTCACTGAGGAAATCCTTCCCATCTCAATGTGGCTTCAGACCACCAAGAGGCACCATGGACATAATTTTTGTGGCCCAGCAGACCCTGGAAAAATGACAAGAATAACTATATATGGCCTTTATTGATTTGACCAAAGCCTTTGACTCTGTTAATCATGAGGCTCTATGGAAGATTTTATCAAAGTGTGGCTGCCCAGGGAAATTTATCAACATCCTAAGACTCACTCATGAACAGATGAGTGCCTCCATCTTATGCAATGACTCCACTATGGAACCTCTTGCCATTTGAATTGACACCAAGCAAGAGTGTGTTATCATACTAATTCTGTTTTTCATCTTTTTTGCGGTCATCAAGACCATCTACCACATGGCATCGGCATCAAGTACAGGATGGACAGGAGCCTTTTCAATCTTTCCTGCCTCTGTGCCAAAACCAAAGTTACATCAGCCTCAGTCATGGAACTTCAGTATGCTGATGATTGTGCTGTTGTTGCATGTACTGAGGGTGACCTACAATGGCCCTTAACTGCTTCTTTCAAGCATACCAGTGTCTAGCACTGACACTTAACATTGGAAAAACAAAGGTGCTTCACCAGTCTGCTCTGAGTCAATTAACTCCCCCAGCAAAGCTGGCCCACAATTTTTTAGGTCCCCCTGCAAGGTATAGTTTTGGGCTTCCTGCTCCATCAGCAGAGAAGACTGTAGCAGGGTATGCCTTTCCTGTCCCACAGCACACTTACACTGGTAAATGAATGTCCCAACACACTGGACATGGGGGGAGGGGTAGCGGCCAGAATTTCTGGCTTAAACAGTTAAGCAAACATCCAACCCACTGGGTGGATAGACAGGTTACACCACAAATGTGGCAGCCACCAACAAAAGTGGGAGGGGCTGCAGCCTCTCTGCCCGGCTCTGCAGGGGGCCCTGCAGCTGCAGGTTACACAGGATAGGACTAGCCAGCCCTCTACCCCAGCAAAGATCCTCATTGATGGACAGGAGCTGGAGAATGTTGAACACTTTCTATACCTTGGCAGCCATCTCTCTAAGAAGGCCAACATCAATGAGGAGGTCCAGTATAGGATCTGATGTGCCAGCTCTGCCTTCAGAAGGCTATAGCATTGTATGTTCAGTGATCACAGCATCAGGACTCAACCAAAACTCCTATTATATAAGCCTGTGGTAATCTCAACTCTTTTCTATGGCTGAGAAGCTTGAGTGACTTACAGGGACCACCTGAAAAGCCTGGAACACCTTAACCAGCACTATTTCTGGAAGATCCTTGGCATAAAATGGGAGGATTGTTCCACAAATGCCAGTGTCCTACTGATGCTAACACCACCAACATGGAAGTGTTGATTATGCAACAATGGGTCCAGCGGACAGGGCACTGTGTTGCATGCTTGATGTATGTTTACCAAAACAACTGCTATATGTCCAACTCAGCCAAGGACAAAGGACATGCAGGGGCCAGATGAAAAATTTCAAGGATGTCCTCAGGGTGAACATCAAGAAGTGTCATTGACACCACACATTGGGAAAAACTAGGCTGGGACAGGGCTACATGGTGATGTCTTGCGAGAGAAGGTACATCTTACTTTGAGGAAAACTATTTTGCCCTGAGCACAGAAAAAATGACAAAAACAGAAGGAAAGAAAACAAGACAGAGAAATCCATGGTTAGACCCTCCTTTGAACCACCACCTGTAGCATCTCCTAGAGAGTCTACAGCTCAAGGACCAGCCTTCTTAGTCATCAATTGAGTCATCTAGAACCCTTTACTTGATCCCTGGGAGTGATCGTCCTCCATGAAGAGAGATCACCAAGACAAAGAGACAAAGCCTTGGCTGGGATGATCTAGATGGCGATGGTCCTGCTTTGAGCAGGAGGTTGGTCTAGATGACTTCCTGAGGTCCCTTTCAAACCTAATTTTCTATGATTCTATGATGTGGTGTTATACTCAACATCAACTTATGCACTTTTGCTTACAATCCCTAAATTTAAATGTCTGGGGGAATACATAGCAAGCAGCCTTGCCTGTGCAATTTGCTTCTTCCACTGTGCTTCAAGAGATAGCTAATCCCTACTCTTACCATGTTTTTTATTGGGCTTGCTGAAGATGTGTGTGGGGGCCTTGAGTCTGCTGTGCATTAAGTATTGTTTAATGAGTTCCTTTTATTTTTGTATACATCAGGCTTTATAAATTGACACATTACAAATAGAAAAATAGAAAGGAAGATATGAGAAAAATGAAGTTACTTTCCCAAGGTATCAGTGAAATGATCTTTTTGACTGTCAAACAGCTTAACTGATCTTTTCAATTTGTATATTGAAATGTGGGATTAATATATTCATAGATTGTTAGGGGCTGGAAGGGACTGTCTAGATCATCGGGTCCAGACCCTCTGCATTAGTCAGAAAAAGTGAACTGGGGTCAAATGACCCCAGGGAGGTGACTGTCCAGTCTCCTTTTGAAGATTTCCTTTTGAAGATTGCACCACCACTGGAGGGAGTTTATTTCACTGTCTGGACACCCTGATTATGAAGGAGTTTTTCCTGGAATTGAGCCTGAAGTGCCCTTCCGGGAGTTTGTATCCTTTGCTCCTGGTCTTCCCCAGGAGTGCCCTGGTGAACAGCTATTCACCAAGTTCTTGATATGTTCCCCTGATGTAGCAGTAAGCCACTATCAAGTCGCCTCTCAGCCTTCTCTTCTGTAGGCTGAAGAGGCCCAAGTACATCAGCCTCTCCTTGTACGGCTTGTCTTGCAAGTCCCTGATCATACAGATGCCTCTTCTTTAGACTCTCTCAAGTTTTTCCATGTCATTGTTGAAGTGTGACACCCAGAACTGGATGCAGTACTCCAGCTGCGGTCTCACCAGAGTGGAGTACAGTGGGAGTATTACTTCCTTATTTTTGCATGATATGCAACAGTTAATGCATGCCAGCATGTTGTTTGCCCTGCCACAGAATTGCACTGCCAGCTCATGTTCATGCAATGGTTGATCACTACCCCTAGGTCCCTTTCGGCCATGGTGCACATCAAATTGCAGCCACCAAGCCTGTAGGCATGTTGAGGATTGTTTGCCCCCAGATGGAGCACCTTACACTTCTGAGTGTTGAACTTCATCTCGTTCCAGTCCACCCAACTCTCCAGGTCCACCTGTATCTGCAACCTATCCGCCATAAAAAGTCATCAGTCACATCTCCCCTTTCCTTTATCAATATAATAATATTTAATATCCTAACTTCCTACTGCCAAACAGATTTCTAAAAAGTTCTGGAACAAATTGATCAAATGCTAAATTACAGTGAAATAGGCATGGTCCCCTCCATTGCTTTGCAATGGAATGAGTCCATCAGTCTCAGCACAGATCCTAGCCAATTGGTGGCTACATCACAAAAAAACCCAGTACAACTTCCACCAATATGACTGTTGTACAGTATGTTTCCTCTACAAGATAAGGTTAATCGTTCTTTACTTGTTTCTAGTATTTCAAAAAGCATAAGCATCCTTTCATTTTAAATTCACCCTGGCTTTTCTAGCACATGGATGGAATAGGAACAATCAGTTTTCATTTGTTTGATTGGCACAAGGAAGAAAGATTCATTCTCTCAGGAAGTAATAAAAAATTTTAAAAACAGAATTAAAACCATAAATTCCCAGATATATCCATCTATGTCTTCAATGTTCACCAGTGTTGTATCTAAGTGCTAGCTAAAATTTTCTGACTGTAAAAAATTCCTAGTGGAATATTGGCTTTTGTCAAAATTGCTTCTTTTTTGTGGGATAATATTGATTTCCATTATAGATTTTCTCATTTGACAACTGGAAACTGCCAATGGAAATATTGCTTCAGATTAACATGTCCAAATAAAAATTTTAGTTTCAAATAAACATTTCAGCATTTTAATATTTTGCAATATTCAAAATGTTGACATTTCACAACAAAAAATTTTTGACTGAAAAAAGATGAGACTTTTTCCATTTCAGTGTTTCCAAATCAACAGATTTTGGTACTAGTTGTTCCAGCTACAAATTTGGTGTTTTGACTTGTCATCCCTTCTGGAGATGAAAATGAATACTGAAGTGTTAGAATCTCCCATAGCTTGAAAATTCCATTTTCCTATCAGCTCTACTGGATGACACCTTAAATTTGCATTCAAATGCCCTTTATAAAATTCATACAGGATTTTGCTTTTTGCCCTAACCAGATCTTAGTAAGCTCTGATATGAAGCCCCTATAATTAGAAATACATTTATTTCATTCAAACTGGCTTTTTTCGTATAGTCTAAACCAAAGTGAATATTGGGTTTTTTAGGATTCCATACCCAATTTGAAACTACTTCTATAAATAAAAATGATCTCTCTATTGGACCTCTATCAGGTAAAACCTAATTGGGAAAATGGATTGTGCATTAGACAACTGAGACAGGGACTGATTTTTACAGGTCTGTTTCTTAGGGGGTGGGTGTTGTCATTTTATTTTGTACTATTTGGCTAGCATTCATCTCAATACTATAACAAAAATTAAATGGGAAGGTAGTTTTAAATTGTGTGTGGTCTTTTTCTTGAAATAAAAAAAACATGGACCTGTTAACACTTTCATAAGTATTTTCAGATGTTTTAATTCACATATTAGATTTTAGCATTACATATTCAGCATGAGCCATCAGCACTTCTGAAATTGCAACCTTCGTCCTTTAGAAGATAATTCTTGTATAAAGTTTCTGTTCCCTTCACAAAGGAAGAACATTTCAAATAGGCTAATGTGAAAACAACCCTTGAGAAACTGGGACAACTTTGGATGGGATCCTCCTCTATGACCAGAATCTTTCTCCTCCCTGGTGGTCTGGTCCCCAAAAGCACTTTAGGCCAGGTCTTCAGCTAGTGGAAACCAAAGTAGCTTCACTTATACCACTGGAATGCTGTAGACTTTTGCCAGTTGAGGTTTCAGCACAATATTATTTTTTATCTGTCTTCTGGAGAGGCTTAGGGCTACAGTATGCCATCCCCACATCTTAAAGACAATCCTACAAGGTCTACTGCTCCTCTCCCTCAACGTCAGACTCTTTGGATGAATCTGTTGTCAGCTCTTCTCAACCCCATTCACCAACATTTGGGCCTGGAAATATTCTTCCAATTCCATTACTGCCCCTGTTATACTGTATTACTAGGTAATACTGTCTTCAGATAGGGTGGAGCTTTGCTATAACTTGAAGCTAACATTACATGTCAACTCTCTCACATCTGATGTGAAAGGAAAAGCCCAGGGACAAACTAAAGCTGGTTTCTTTTGAGAATGTCACCCATTTAGCAGTGGCAGTTGTTTATCTATTATTTAATTTTGTAGGCTTTATTGTCAAACTGGGAATTGCTGTAACCACAGTTTCCTTTTTCTTTTCAATTCTAGCTTCCTGCTGCACAAAATGTAAGAGGGAGTAAAAATCTAAGTGCTGTTTTCTTCACAGGCATTCAAACATAACCTATTTGTCAAATTTCTCAGACCAGAAGATATTGACATCTATACGTTTGCATGATAGATGGGACTCACAGTAAGGTTTGATCATACTTGCTGTCCAGGGACCTTTTCAAAGAACATAATCCAGCTTGTAAAGTTTTACAATTGACATGCTTCCTTTGTATAGCCTTCATTCACTGTGACCTCAAAAACAATACAAATAGTGGAGAAAAATGTGCATGGTTGTCTGGAGCCAGCAAGCTATGCTGTCTTTTATGTTCAGCCTGTGGTTAGAGCCTCTGTTTGCTAAGTTTGGGTTTCCTTCCCATCCATCAGGTCTGATACAGTTGATCTCTGGGTTTCTGAAATACCACCAGTAGTTGCTACAGATTTGCTATGCCCCTGGCAGTCTATTTCGATGTTGTTTGCTAATGCAGTGTGGGTGGTCAAATTCAGTGGTAAAAACTGAATTTTGGAACAAGAGTCACACAGTGAGGGGACAAATCAGCACTCTAAAGCAAATCCGTTCAACGGTCTGCAGATCATTGCCCCTGGTGAGTTTAGTAAGGGCTCTCCCTCTCCCTCCCCCTCCCCCTCCCAAAAAACATATATGGATAGCCAACCTAATTCACTTTAGTTGATTTATCAGCCCAGTGTAACTACCTGTTATATCTGCTGAGACTCTTACGGTGGTCTCTGATATGGCACTTGCATTCAGATGTCTGCTGACTGGCTCACAAAGCGGTCAGGTGATTTGTTCCTGGGGGAGGAACAAGCAAGAAAAGAAGCAACAGCCATACCCTACCTTTATGTTGCTAAATTTCTCACACACCTCTGGCTTTTTTGTTCAGCCCAGTTAATGCCTACATAATCTGATGGAGTTTAAGGGAAATTTACACTAGCTATGGGGTAGGGATGTGAAAGGCTAAATGATTACCATAATCGTTTAACCAATAAGTGTTGCAATAACTGGTTAGCTTATTGATTATCCTTTAGCTTGGGGTGGATGCAGTCTGGCAGGGAAGGGGGAAGGGAAGCTTTATGGTGCCCCAGCAGGAATCAGAAGGCATTAGGGTAGACAGTTGAGGAGGGAAGAAGGGAGGAGGGAAGGGGGAGAGAGATCTAGT
This sequence comes from Crocodylus porosus, assembly GCF_001723895.1. NCBI lineage: Eukaryota > Metazoa > Chordata > Crocodylia > Crocodylidae > Crocodylus > Crocodylus porosus. Next base: position 72,551,505 of record NW_017728950.1, read on the forward strand.
ACCCATATCCTAAGACAGGGGTGGGCAAAATACAGCCAGCAGGCCAGATCCAGCCTGTGAAGCCATTCTGTCCAGCCCACAGGGCCCCTAAAAATTTGGAATTAATTAATTAATATTTCTCTGCCCTTGGTTCCTGTCAAAAATGACAGGAACCAAGGGCAGTAGGACCCAGGGGAAGCCCGGCAGGGTCCAACAACCGCTGGACCTGCCCGGCTCCACCTCCCAGCAGAAGCCCCAGCCGGGGTTTCTGGGCTGGGAGCACGTGGCTGCCCCGGCGCAGGAAACTCAGCTAAGTGGTGATGGGGGGACCCCAGGCAAGGAAGGAGCATAGGGGGAGAGTGGCCCCTCCCCGCCCCACGCTGCAGCTGCTTGCAGCCCATGTGGGGCTGCCTGTGCCCACTCCGGACCGCCCCATGTGGGCTGTGAGCACCTGCAGCGCGGGGCGCCAGGCATGTGGTGGGCCCATGCTTAGCTTTTCCCTGGGCTCCTTCCCTGTGGAGAGAAAAGCAGCTCCTTGCCTGCCCCATGGCTGGCACCCCATGTTGAAGGTGCTTGCAGCCCACATGGGGCTGTCCAGAGCAGGCACAGGCAGCCCTAGACAGGCTGTGAGTGCCTGCAGCATGGGGCACCAGGCATGGGGTGGGGAGGGGCTGCTTTCTCCCGGCCCCCAGGCTCAACACCACCTTGCAACCTGGCCCCACTGCCAGGCTAGCAGTGGGGCGGGTTACAAGCTGGTTCTGTGGGCGGGGAAAAGTGGCCCCTCACCCGCCCCGTGCCCGGCGCCCCATGCTGCAGCCACTCGCAGCCTGCCTTGGGCTGCCTGTGCCTGCTCCAGACGGCCCCGTGCAGGCTGCAAGCACCTACAGTGCAGGGCACCGGCCATGGGGCAGGTGAGGGGCAACTTTTCCGCATGCTCAGCACCAGTTTCTTCCCTGCTGGCAAGCAGGGGGTCAGGGCTATGTGCTGCCCCCTGCCTGTACCGTGGGGCTGGGGGGCACTGGGTGTGAGTGGGCAGGGATCCAGTGTGAGCACAGAGCCTGCACCAGTGCCGGTGGGGCCAAGAGCAGGGTGGCAGGAGCATGGGGTCCCAGCTGGCAGGGGCTCTATGGAACCAGGCCAGGTCCCCCCTCCCTGCTGGTGCAGCCCAGCCCAGCTCCACAGACCCATGCCAGCCTGTGCCCCGCTTTGGGCCCCACTGGTGCTGGCCCTGGGACATTGGTCCCAGGATGGTAAACAGGGGGTGGGGCACCTGTCAAGGGGCAGGGTTACCCATGCAGCCCTCAACAGCCTGCTGAAACTGGGTAAGTGGCCCTCCTGCTGAAATAATTACCTGCCCCTGTCCTAAGAGGAATACAGCTGCAGTCTAATGACTCATCAACTAAGCGATTAATTGCTTGTTCGCAGGTGGTTTCTCCTTCCCAGCACAGGGCTTCACATGGACTTTCTTGTCTGGCTGAGCTTGCTTCCTCCTGTCCTCCCCCTAGTCAAGTGGCTTTGGGAACCAAAAGGGGCACCCCCAGCCACATGAGGTTTCTCAGAAAGTCCTGTCATTAGAATTGGACTTTTTTTGCTCATTTTATTTTGGCAAACCCTTTACTTGCTGAAAAATGCATTTTCAGGACAGCTAAACATAAAATGTTAATGTACATTGAATTTGCCAAACAGGTACCATAGAAATGAAAATGACAGGCATCTTAGAAATGGTAAGACACTTCATTTTGAAAGTGTTAAAATGAAGTGCCTTGACATTTCCAAAATATTTCATTTTCAAACACTCATAATAAAAGTGAAAAAGGCTTCATCTTCTAGTTCTAGAAAACTAGAAGATAAAGATATTTCCCTTTACTTAGTAGCCCAAGTGGCTAAGACTCTCAGTCAAGGGACACATCTACACTTGCAATTAAGGTGTGTGAAAAAACTTGGGTGCTTATTGCTTCCTGGGCACCGCATCAGCACGTGAGCTCAGGAGTGCAGCATAGTTTCATAGTTTCTAGGGTCGGAAGGGACCTGAGCAGATCATTTAGTCCG
>NW_017728950.1:72554028-72575248 GCF_001723895.1 Crocodylus porosus
CCCACACTGACGGCCCATGTTCATCTTGGAGTCAATGATGACTCCAAGATCCTTTTCTGCCTCTGTACTGACAAGAAGGGAGTTCCCCAACCTGTAGGTATGGTGCCGGTTGTTCCTCCCCAGGTGCATCACTTTACACTTGTCGGTGTTGAATCCCATTCTATCCTCATCCACCCACCCCTGTAACCTGTCTAGGCCCAGTTGCAGTCTACTCCTCCCTTCTAGCATGCCCACATTCCCCCACATCTTAGTGCCATCAGCAAATTTGAACAGGGAGCTATTTACCCCCTCGTCCAAGTCACTGATGAAAATGTTGAATGGTGTGGGCCCAAGGACCGAGCCCTGCAGAACCCACTGCCCACATCCCTCGAAGTCGAAAATGACCCATCAACCACCACTCTCTGGGTGTGGTCCTCCAGCCATTTGGGGACCCAATTGACTGGGTGGGCATCGACACCACAGTCCCCCAGTTTCTTAATGAGAACGGGGTAAGAGACAGTGTCAAAGGTCTTCCGAAAGTCCGGGAAGATGGCTACCCCTGCATCTAAGGATTTGGTGATCTGGTCATAGAAGGCCACCAGGTTGGTCTGACAGGACCTGCCTCTAATGAACCCATGTTGGTTGCCCCTGAGCATAATCTCCCCTGCTAGCCCCCTGTGGATATGCACCAAAATAATTCTCAAAAAGCTTACCCAGGATCGAGGTAAGACTAACTGGCCTATAGTTTCCCGGGTCCTTCTTCCTCCCCTTTTTGAAGGTAGGAACCACACTGGCCCTCTTCCAGTCCTCTGGCACCACACCAGAGCACCATGAGTGCTCGTAAAGCTGTGCCAGGGATCCCGCAATGACCTCAGCCAATTCCCTCAGTACTCTAGGGTAGAGATCGTCGGGACCAGCTGATTTGAATACATCCAGTCCTTCCAGAACTTCCATAATTAGTTCCTCACTAACCCTTGGCCTAGGTGCACCTCCCCTAAAATCTAAGGGGGGCCCAGAGGGGAGGCTGACTGTTCCGGTCCCTGCTTAGGAAACTGGAGGCAAAGAAATGGTTAAAAATATTAGCTTTGTCATCTGGTGTGACAACCAAATTTCCTAGCGTGTCCTGCAGGTGCCTCACATTACCCAGAACCTTCTTTTTGTCCTTGATCTGGGAAGCTAGTCCCAGTTCCATCTCCGCCTTGGCCTTCCTGACTGCCCCCCTGCATCCCCAAGCAACTGCAGTATAGTCCTTCCTAGTGATCACCCCTCCCTCCCATTGGGTGTACGCCTACCTTTTAGCTAGGAGACATTCCCGGATGTTTTTGGTGAGCCATGGGGGCTTATGTGCCCTCCCGCTCCCTTTGATCTGTTTTGGGATTACCTCCCTTTGGGCTTGGAGGATTGTCTTCTTAAGGAGCAACCACTCTTCTTGGACACCTGGCTACCCTCCCCTCTGGGATCTCAGTGCATCCCCGACTATTCTCCTTAGCTCATTGAAGTCCGCCCTCCTGAAATCTAGGGCTGCTACTTTGCTGTAGGCCTTTGCCACCTTGCGCTGGATGGTGAATTCCAGCAGGCGATGATTGCTGTCGACCAGGTGGTTGAGCACCCGCAGCCCCCTTACCAGCTCGTCACCTGTGGCCGGCACCAGATCCAACAAGGCATCTCCGCTGGTGGGGCTGTGCACCTCCTGGGTTAGATGGAGGTCCTGCATTCTGGCTAGGAACTTACATGAGCAGTCAGACCTGGCTGACTGCTCTTCCCAGCAGATGTCTGGAAAGTTCAGGTCCCCCATGACAACCACATCCTTTGACTTCACTACCTCCATGAGCAGACTTAAGAATTCCTAGTCTAGCTCTTCCACTTGGTTGGGAGCTCTATGTCTGTAGTAGACCCCCACTGTTAAGTCTCTTTCCCCTCGACTGCCTTGTATTCTAACCCAAAGGTCTTCAGAGTGCCCCTCCTCTGATTCTTTGCTAATTGATGAGGATGTGTATTTCTCCTTAATATAGAGTACCACGCCCCCACCTTTCCTTCCTTTCCTGTCCCTCCTGTACAGCATATAGCCCTTGACATTCACCGCCCAGTCATGCGTTGGGTCCCACCACGTTTCAGTGATCCCCACTATGTCTGGTTTGGTGTTAGCTAGCAGGACGGTAAGTTCCTCCTGCTTGTTTCCCATACTATGAGCATTTGTGTAGAGGCATTTGAGGCCTCCTGTGGATGTGTGCACTGGTCCCCTACTTTCAGCATTACCCTGGCCCCTGTCACTTACCTGTGTATATGTTCCACTCATCGGTCTAGGCTGGGCTGTACCTGTGGGTGTTGCTTCGTCTGGCAGTCCAATGTTTCCTCCACCCTCATCTTCCCCTTACCCCAACGAGCCTAGTTTAAAGCCCACCAGAAGAGATCTGCCAACCTAGAAGAAAACACACGCTTACCTTTAGGGAAAAGGTGAAGCCCATCCCTTCCGAGCATGTCTCTTGTTGTGATGTGCCGGTCATTGTCAAGGAAGCCGAAGCCTGCCTCAAGACACCATTCCCAAAGCCACCAGTTGGTCTCCGTGATGCACGTCTCATGCCGTCTTCCACATCCGCTCACTGGTAGGATAGAAGAGAAAATCACCTGTGCACCTATCTCCTTTAGCACGCACCCCAGAGTGTGGTAGTCCACCATCAGGCGATTAGGGCTTCTCCTGGCTGCATCATTAGTACCCACATGGATTAGGACCATGGGGTAGTAATTGGTGGGCAGGATCATGGCTTGAATCATCCCCTTCACGTCCTGAATCTTTGCTCCAGGTAGGCAGTAGACCTCGTGTCAGTAGACCTCGTGTGTCGAGGGGTCCTGGTGACAGATGGGGCTGTCTGTACCTCTCAGGATGGAGTCGCTTATGACAATTACTCGACGCTTTTTCCTCCCGGCCTGCTTATCTCCTTCAGCCTGCTCAGAACGTGGAGAGCGTGGATTGCCTCCTCTCCAGTTTGCTCCTCTCCTTCCTTCTCCTCCAGAGTTGCCAGGGCCTCATACCTGTTCTCCAGCTGGACTGGAGGAACTGGTACTCCTGTGTTACAAGCAGCCCTGGTTCTGGAGGTGACCGTCTGCCACTCTGCAGTGGAGGACACCTCCCGGGGTACTTCTTCCTTGAGTGTGTAACCCTGCAGGGAAAGAGCAGCCCTGGTAGGAGCAGCCCTGGCTGGCAAGGGGCCCTAGAGGTCAGCCTGCCAGCCTGCAGCTTCTCTTCCCAGCTCTGCATGCTGCACAGGGGCTAGCTGGGGCACAAGAGTGTTTCAACGCAGGGCTAGCCAGCAGGCAGCCCCTTCACTAAAGCACCCTCATGCCCCAGCCAGAAGGGGCAGTGTCTACACGTACAGTACTGCTGCAAAGCTAATTAGTTTATTCCAGCCTAATAAGGATGCATATGTAGACACAAAACATTTACTGTGCAGCTAATTAGTGAACTAGTCTTATGTAGACATGCCTGGGATGTGGTGGTCTCACATTCAGTTCCCGCTTTAACCAGAGGCTATTTGAACTCAAAACTCCCAAACTCAGGAATATGCTTTATAGAATCAGGATATGATCACAGTTGATACCATTCCACCTTGCATAGCTTAATTAAATATTCAGAAACAGAAGACATATGGAATGTATGACTTCAATAGCCCAGCTGTTAGGGCAAGCTACTGAGAACTCATAGACCTCACTCTGAATAAGACAGAGTACATCTGAGCCAGGGTTGCCACCTCTCAAGAGATCACCCTCCCCATCAGACTATGGAATCATTCTCCCTCCTGAAATGAATACTTAGGCATGTCCTGTAGCACAGTAGTTAGAGCATTGTTGTAGGAGGTGTAGGTTCAGATTCCTTCAGGTAGGAGTCAGGTGAACATTTGTCCCCCATGTTCTGGTGGAGCACTTCAACAAGTGAACTCTTGGGCAATGAGGGAAGGAATAACATTATAAAAAAGAATCTGGCTTAATCTGGGTTTCCTTACCTTGTTATTATAAGGACCCAAAGCACAAACGTTCCACTTTGCATCAAACAAAATCATTTGTTCAACCCAGAACAGAATTTGTCATAGGTTTATTTTTTCAGCAGAAAACAAAATCCCCCCGCTCCCCACCCTTGAGTGATCTGACCCTTGTTTACTTATTTATATTCATGGCTTGGCAGCTGAACTGAAAAAATCCATTATTTGCAGTTTTGCTTATCATACCTTACAGTCTTCAATCTAATACACTCTTTGCATTAGAGGAACAAGGTACTGTTTTCTCTCAACCAACTACAGGAGAAAACTGCTATCTGCAACCTCAGCTAAAATCACATTAACCCATATTTCACCAGTTCTAACCAATAAAGTCTGAAAGAAAAAAGGCCAGTTACACCTGTGGAGAGGTAAAGGAGAATAAAAATGTTAAATATTCTTGGAAGGTAATTGTTTTCAAGACCTGGCACAAAAACTGAATCATTTTTATATTTTGAAAATATCCAGTTGAATAGTTCATGCAGAAAGTTCAAGCCTAATCCTAAAAAACAGGGAGGGGGGACATTCATGATGATACTTCAATTAATTATTTTATATCATCAATGCTACAAGTCTAGCTTGGGAAGCTAAGAGTGAGGGGAAAACCTTCTCCAACCAACCCAATCCTGAAATGAGAAATCAGGTATTTTGAATGGGTCTATTATTATGATCTTGGTTCATTATATTAAATTAATGCTAAAAGATCTTAGTCAGGATTTGGCCCTATTCTGCTGACCATTCTGAATCAATGCTCCTGCCTTGAGGATCTTGCAGTTTAAGGTCACTTCCTAAATAATGTTCTGTTTTTGTAGAAATGCAATAAATATCTGAAAGCAAATTGTTTCTTTTCTCTTTCTGATTGAGAGGGAGGGCTTTTTCTTTCTTATACTTTTTCCATTGAAAATTTTTGACCAGAATCTGGATGGCTAGCATTACTGGGTTCTGTGTGGGGATTTTCCTTCTGGTTCTATCTATTTTTCATGTACTTATTACTCTAGGTGCCATAAACACAAATTAAAAACAGCATTATTTCTGTCAGAAAAGGACCATATTTCTTCACTCATTCATTATTTATGCTGCTTCCTTAAGTGGTGTTGTTCTTGCTTGTTTGTCTCTAATCGAGGTTACCAGTCACTCCACAGCCATCATTCATTATTAAGGGAGGGCTTGACCAAAGAGATGCATTGAACCCTCAAGGCAATAAGACACATGCTCGTCTTTACTGACAGATAATTCCAAAAGCATGGATTATCCCTAGTGAGCCACAGCATCCACGTCAATCTCAGCTGTTGTGAATCAGGGACAGTCAAGTCTCTGACACAGAAAGGTCCATTCCAGGATTTCACATTTAACACTTAAATCTAGAAATATATGCAGAATTAATTGATACCTGGAAAACCTGGGAGTACAGGACAGAAATGCACCCTCACTTGTCCCTGAATCCACTCCCTTCCTATTACAGGAAACCACGTCATACAAACCTGTACATACATTTTTCAAGCTTAAAATTATCAAGCTCCACCCATGTCACCCATGCAGATTTTTTGCCCCTACTACTCTTCTTGGAAGTCTGTTCCAGAAACTCATTCTCCTAATACTTAGAAATCTCCTTCCAACTTCTAGCTTCTATTTATTTATGGTCAGTTTACACCGATCTCTGCTTGTATCAATATTTTCTTTTAGCTTAAATAGTTATTTTTCCTCCCTAGTGTTTACTCTCATGATATATTCATAAAAAGCCATTAGATCCCCTCCCAGCCTTTGCTTTCATAGGCAAAACAAGCCAATATCTTTCATAGTATGTCTACATTTGGTACCACTGTGTCCTGATATAGAAGCTCCTAAGCCTACCCCATCACCTCACAAAAAATCACAGGGACTGTAAAAAAAGCAGGAAAATGACAGCAAGCCATTGGGGGTGGGGGTTGGAGGGCGAAGGCAGCTGCAAACAGAAAAGGGCAGGAAGCCCTGGCACCCTGAAACATGGGGGGAAGGGGGAGGAGAGGGAGATTGGCCAAGGGAACCTGGAGTCCCGCCTCTCTCCAGAGATTGATAGATGGCCACCTGTCAATCTACAGGGAGGTGCACGAGCCCCTCTCCCCATGCCTCTGATTGGCTGAGGGGCCCCGGCAGTCCCACCGCTCCCTGGAGATTGTCAAGTGGTCATCTGTCGATTTCCAGGGAGGGGCGGGAGGGTTGCCCACACCTCCAATTGGCCTAGGACCTCAGAAATCCTATCCTTCCCCAGAGATTGACGGATGGCCATCTGTCTATGTCCTCGAGAGGTGGGACTCCTGGGGCCCCTAAGTCAATCAGAGGTGTGGGGGTGCCCACTACGTTCCTCCACAAAGATGGTGCCTGACATTGCACAGGGACCATAAAACACGGAGACAGTCTCCGTGAATTAGGTAGGTCCCAAGTTATACATTACCAGTACCAGTCAGTCTACCGTACTACAAGATTTTGGTGTTGCTATGTCCTTCATACACCAGCAGTATACTCAAATAGGTTGGCCTTCAAGTGAGGCCTATTCTGAGTTATGAGGATAACACATTAAACATGGACACACATTCCCATTTTTTTGTTCCTCTCTGTGTGCTCATGGTATAACTCCAACTTCTGAGTGGCCAGGGGCCGCAGAACTCGCAGACCCATTCCACATGAGCCACACACCTCACTGCGTGGGCTACACACTGAGTCATGTGATGCCCCCTTGCCGCACTGCATGGGCCCTAGAGTCAAATCCAGAGTTGGAGCTGGTGAGCAGAGTCTAGGGGTGAGTTGGCTTAGGAACCAAAACATTCAAGAGGTGAGCAGAGTTGAGGAGTGAGCTGAGTCAGGAAACAAGGATCAAGGGCTAAGCAGCATTGCAGAAGCGCAATCTAAAAGCAGGAAGATCCCTGTTGCCCAAACACAGCCGGGTTCTCTCTCCCTGGTCTTAAATCATGAAGCAGTTGGCTGGATGTTGTGAAACAATCAACAGTCCCAGGGAGGGGGCAGTGCCTCAGGCATGCTCTATCTAGCCCTTAGGAACTGAAAGTCTGGGGAAGCTGCCATACTGACCATACCACAGCCCTAGGTTCAAGGCTGCAGGCCTGTAACTGAATTGGAATTGCATGGGTTACAATTGCAACCCATGTGGGTTGGTGGACTTTTCTATCACCGAGGCTTTTGTAAAAGGGATCTGAGGGGCCAGTCAGTATATCCCTGGACATGAGGTATTTCCTGAATGCTGACCTCTGCTTGCTGTGGCTCTCCACCCAAGTCACAGCTGGGGTATTCAGGAAGGTCCATCCCATAGGCATTTTTCTCAAGCCTGCTTTGTCCTAAAAGTGATGAATACATGCTCAGGCCTATAAGCCATAATATTAGATGACAGAAATAAGTAAATAAAAGCAAGTATGCTCCAGGAGTAAAGTATCTGAGGCCCCTAGATATGAAATATGGGGGGGAGCAAGGGCCAGATCGCTTCATACTTTTCTATCCTTATATTTCTTCTTCAATATTTTTCTATTCTTATATTTCCAAGAAGAATCCTCTGATTAGAAGCTTGCAATGCCTTGAAGTGTAAACATTTTATACATTTTCACCCTTCCTTTTATCTTTCTTTTTTTCCTCCCCTTTTTTATTTTTAGGGTTGCACCATGCTAAGGCAGTCATTGCTGCTGTAAAACAGATGAGCATGCTTAGGGTGGTGGAATGGTGTTTAAAAGAAAACATACTTCATAATGATAATGAGCCTCAGGTTCTCTAGAGTCATCATTCCCTTTTCCACCCCCCCCCTTCTCTTCCTGCAAGCAAGAAAAGTTATGTCTGCATATACAACAGTGGGTAGAGGCAGCATAGAGAGGAATTAGCTGCTGGGAGAGTGGGAGAGCACTGCCATCAAGTGATAAACACGTCTAAGCAGTTAATAAATTGTGAACAGTCCCTCATAAATGCCTGCCTTTTCTTTCTTACTTCAGTAAAACCAACACTGACTCCAGGGACAATAATGTTACTTTTCTTGAACTTTTCTGGCAAGTTCACTCATATATTCATCTCTTTTCTGTTCTGTCCCTTTTCAAATACTCATTTTAATATTCAACCTACATATTTTAATATTCTACCTCCTGCATTCCTTTTTTCACTATTTTGGACATTAGCATTTAATGAATATTATTAGTGCAATAGAGCTGATAAAATCACATGGTCAGTACCTGGCTAAGTCATCTTTCTGATGGCAGTAAAGCCCATGTACAAAGAGTAAAAATTATGAAATCACTGAAAGACAGAAAAGATATGAGACACAGAGAGCCCCAAGCTTGGACATGGTGGTAGGTTTTGTGGACACAGAAAAGTTCATCCAAATTTAACTGAAGGAGTAAATGTAAAATATATTAGTTGAATCCCAATCATTGCCAATGTAGATTAAAGTTAAGTTACTTAAAGCCATTTTTATTCTGAACAATTGCAGATACCACAAATGAACACAATGTAGTAAAACCATTTAAGGCCTAGGTATAGAGATTACACACAAACCAGTATAAGTAGGGACCTACCTAAATGACAGCAGATGTTTGCAGTGCAGCAACACCTTTAAATCTTGCTCTTTTCACTGTGCACCCTGCCACCAGCTGCTGAGTGGCCGAGAGGCAATTAATGTCATGTTTATTGCCTCTCAACTGCTCGGTGGTGGGGCAAGGGGAGTGCATAGTGAAAAAAGCAAGATTAAAGGCACTGCTGCACTGTAAACTTTTGCCTCAATTTATGTGGGTACCTAGGTATAAGTGATCAGAAATCAGTCTAAACCTGTAACAGAACAGAAGTTCAGCACACATAAACCAGTTTAAAAATGGTGGAACCAAGTCTAAGATACACCTAGATGTAGTATCAGACTTAAAAGGTTTAACTTAGACTGGTCTATGGAAATTCTGTACCAGATCCTCTCCTGACTCAAGTTAGGCTGCAGTCTCCCAACATCCCAGGGTGCTTTGTGGGCCCCCACTAGCCCATTGCTTGATGGTGGTGTGCTAGCTGCAGCCCACACAAGTCTGCTCTGGCCAGGTGCCAGGCTGCCCTGCTCATGGGCTGTCACAGAGACAGCCAGAAAAGCCTCTGCCCTCAGCCTACCTCCTGCCTGCACCTGTCAGCAGCTGCTGGGTGGTGGTGGCAGGGGGAAGAGTGGAGGCATCATGCCATGTGCCCATCCCCACCCCCCCAGCTGTGCTTGCTCAGGTCTGTGGGGCCCAGGGCTGGGCTCTGGGGTAGGGCCCTCCGCTTTCCCCCACTGCCCTGCTACTGCCTGACCCAGCTGACAGCTGTACATCACTCTAAGTCCTGGCTCTTGCCTGCCCCTGTCAGCTGATCTGTGCAGCAATGTGGGGGAAGCAGAGGTCTCCACTACATGAGCCAGGTCCTCACCCCCCGCCCCCCAGACTCAAGCAAGCACAGCGGGGGGGGAGCTGCCCTGCCCTGCTGGCGGGGGAAGTGGGCTTGGGGGACAGACCATGCTGGGAGGCATGCCGAAGTACCCCCTGCCTTCTGACCTTAGCCATTCTGACCTTAGCATCTACATGCACCCCCCACACACACACACATCCCCCTCCACCCCCACCCCTGAAGGGCAAATGTGTGTCTTGTTTACTCCCAGTCTAATCTACATAGTTTAGAGAAACCTGCCTAAGTTTGATTGATTCTGCCTTGGGCTTTTTGAATGTCTGTATCTAGCCTAGAAGTTAGATCCTAGAAGCTAGATCCATAGTCAGAAAGGATGGTCTGGAGTCAGGAATACTTAGTTCTGTGAGTGACTACAGTACTGACTCTCTATGGGACCATGAACAAATCAGGTAACTTATCTGTGTCCTAGTTTCCTCATGTATAAAGAGGATGACCACGACCCTTATCTCACATGGATAAGTAACAAGGAATAATGTTCATAAATTGTTTCTTGCTCCTCAGATAAAAGACTTTTTTATAAATAACAGGAAAAGAGAAACAAGATATTGTCTAATATAGAGCATGGGAACATAATTTAATTCTTCCTTGCAGTATATATATTGCATATAATTGTGTACTTGTTAATAAATTAGTACTACCCTTTCCGATTTCTCATCAAATACAAAGTGATAGAGGGAAAAGTCCTCAGAAAGCCAAAATAAGCAAAGATCTGTGCGTAAGCTGCTAGATTTCAGAGACAGGCAACACACAGGGGTTTACAACACTGGTCCATACCATACTGATCTCAGAAAAAAACTATGGTAATTTGGTGCATGGTTCAGCCCCCTGAACAACAGCAAGACTCCACTCAGAGCCTCCAAGGAACAATACACTCTGCACCATGAAATGAACAGTTCCTTCCTGGATCAATTTCACATCACAGCCAAAGGCTGAGGAATTAAAATGTGAAATGTAAACTGCCATTGGCAGTTATCACAACTCACTCTACTAAACTTCCAAAGTACAGCACCAATAGGATATTTAAGGACCCAAGACCATTTATGTTTGGTACATAGCTGCATAAAGTAGCAGTGCTCGTTCACCTTTGTTTAATACATGCATTTCCACCTGTGTTTTAAGAAATACGCAAATTACTTCAGTTGCATACAGCCAAGTAATATTTTTGTAAATAATGCATCCTCTCTTCCTCTCATTCGCCCCTTCTTCTTGTTCCTCCCTTCCCCCCTGAGAGAGAGTTAGTTTAGCTATGAATCACCTGTATATCTATGTATGTAGGAAGTGGTTTGGCTTTGCTTTTATTGAAATTAACAAAATCAATAGAAAGACTCTGATCAGATGTCATCTTTTGACATGGGTTTCAGAACTGAAAACTCAATTCAATGGCAGACTAAAAAAGAAGCCAGGGCACTTGGTACATTTAAAATTAGACTGGACAAACTGACTTGGTAAATGTGGAGCAGGGACTAATCGTAAACTACCAGAGCTGGACTCAGCACCATACCTAGACTCCTGACAGCCCTGGGCAAACTTTTAGTATTGGGGCCCCCCTTCACCAGAGATAATTCTAATCAGAACTGAGCAACAGGAAAAGAATTACCATTTTTGGCCCCTTTTCTGTCCAGGTCACAGGTGGCTGCCCGGTTTACCCATACCTGTGTCCAGCCTTGGCTGGACTAGGTACGACAGGGATAGATCTGCGGTTATTAAATAGTTATAAAGTTTCATCTGAAAACAGAACAGGTAAGCTCAACGTCCCAGAGATTAAACAGAAAGACGCAGTACCAAAGGCAGCTCCTATACAAGATCATAGGGGAAACTACAACAGGTGAATTAAGGACGGATTGAGGGTCCCACAGTTTAATTTCCCGCCTTTTGTCAGCTTCTGTCACAACCTGAATATTTTTAGTAGGCAATGGAGCTCTGTTGCCTGCAACATGTTTATCTATTTTGTTTTGCAACTTTACATCTTCATGGGGATGGTGGGGGAGAGGGAGAAGGGGCAAATGTCACAACAGGTTGTTACTTTGGAAGTGACTGATAGCATATGAGGTTAGACATTTGAAAAGAACAGCAGTTGTGGAATTAAATCAATATTTTGGTGTACCATATATGTATGTGTAACACAAGCATTTACTCAAGTGATCATACCTTTTAAACAAAATAGCAATCTCTGGGTTATTATCAAATCTGAGCTCTCTCAGGAAAATGTTTATTTAGACATTTCTAAAGAGTGCCTTATTTATGCAGTTAAATTAATTCTGAAGATTATGTAATTCACCTGACAGACTTCAAGGACTCCTCTGGAACTGTTATATTCTGATAAGAAAATGCGTATTTCATGCATACTGAATTGGGAGATTTTACCATATTTATGAAATATCTTGTAATGGCTCTAAAATAATGTTTAACAACTGCCACCACCTCCAAACCCTTACACAGAAATCAAACCAACACAGAAACGTTCCACATTTTACATAAACTGTTGCATAATCTGCTATTCTTTACGGTTTGGCAGGGCAGGCGGGAGAGGGGAAGGTGTGGGTATACTATACCTTCAAATCTCAAAACACTGCTGCATTAACAGATAGACAGTCATTTTATCTTCAGTTCTGTGCAGACTGTTACAGAGGAGACTCACACCAATAATACATGCTTCCTAAAATATGTAATTGTGCTCTTCCTTGTTTAGATCACTTTGATTGAGAGTACATCATTGCTATTTGCATATGAAAAAACAACATACCATCTGCTAAGGGCAGTGTTGCCTATAGAGGAGGAAAGATAGCTCAGGTTGCCTTCTTAAGGTGGCTCAAAAAATTATTCAAATATGTTCAGTAAGAAAAGGAAGAAATCAATGCCATCATTTGGCACTACCAAGTGCTGTTTTCACTATCAAATATTTATTCCCCCCCCCACTTTATTTTCTCCCATTATCATATATGCACATAACACTGGCAGGAACAGAATAAAGATATTTCATTCCTGACAGAATTTGCCATCAAAAAAGAAAGATGGAAAAGACAAATTGCACCAAGTACTAAAAATGGGAATTCAGAGGCTTTTTTCCCCCCTTTGAAATAATTATTATAGACCCACTTTGCACATCAGAGTGCAAGATGAATACCTTGACATTAGTCAATATTTCACCCTGCATATTTCTTGTTATCAATCAAGCACAAATTTCATATTGTTTGCAAAGCAGAGTAAATTTTAGCATTAGGAGCCATGTTTTATAAACCAGGTTAATTTGTCTCAGTTCTCCTGCATCAAGTCGGCATACTACGGAGTGGGAAGGGAAGGTTAGTATGAGCCAGTCTTGGAATGAACAGTTACTACAGCCAAGGCCAAGCTGATTGCTGCTAGATTCCCGAGGGTGTAAGGGAAATAGCAGCAGGAAAGCTGTGTGCTGTTCATCAGGGTCCATTTGTATTTGGTATGTTATGATTCAATGGGAGTTTGCATAATAGAGTAACGGTTATGCTGACCTTCTAACATTCTGGGACCAGTAAGCCATTATATAATTTCAGCAAATAGAGGTCACATTGCACATGGTGAAGTTCCTTTATGATGCTTATATCATCTCTGAATGAGAAAGTGAGGAGCAACAGGAGGATTCAAATGAGTGTGGGGTCAGAGGATAGAAAACAACTGAGAAACAAGATAATAACAGGTACAGATGTAAAGACAAAGTATAAAATTACAATCTTTCCTGTCAGAAAAGAGATTTCCCTGTGGGCCACCAAGCTTCAAAAGGGATTGTCAAACACAACGAGGAAAGAGGAGGAACGGGGTGGGGACAGGCAAACTGACTGAACCAACAGCATCTGAAATCAACTGAAAAGGGATCAGAGAAACAAAGGCATGGAAAGTGCCTTATGTGTTGTAGCATGGACATGTTTTTGGATCATGTGAAACCACCAGATATACTCTCTACATATACATCTATCTATACTAATGTCTGAAAGCAAAATCTCACCTCCTTAGAATTGAGGCCTTCAACAGAGTCACCTCCCACGTATATCTCTTCTTCCCCTTGTTCCTTGGTGCAGATTCAGAAATGTCATTATGAACCCACACCAACCTACACAAGTGTCTGTATTCCATATCCAAAACTTTCCATGTTGTACGTGAGCTTCCTAAATTCCAGATGTCCAGCTACACATAATAAAATACCAGATGTAGAAAAGAAATCTATATACTGAATTGCATTTCTCAGGAGTATAACCATAAAACTTTGTCTTAACAGGACATGGCACTTTTCATTCAAAGGTCTCAGAGCCTTTAATTGATTACTTAATTAAATCTTACAATGTCCCTGTGATCTAGGAAAGCATTATAATAGATGAGTAAACTAGTATAGTTGAGTAAAGTTATTAGTAAAGATGACTAATGAAGATGAGCAAAATGGTAATGCAGAACACTGTGTAGATAAGGAACAAGAGATGAGAGAGATGAATTTTAGAGTTGCTGAATACCTACAACTTCTAGTGAAGCCACTGTTAAATGTAGGTGCTCAAGCACCTTTGAAAACAGACCATTATAACTTGCCAAATGGTAGCTGGGAGAAAAGCCCCAAATCATGACATCATAGAATCAAAGAATTATAGAAAGGGTTGGAAGGGACCAAACCTCGCTCAAAGCAGGACCATCCCCAACTAGATCAGCTTTGTCTAGCTGGGTTTTGAAAACCTCCAAGGATGGAGCTTCCACAACCTCTCAGAGTAACTGTCCCAGTATTTTACTACCCTCCTAGTGAAAAAATTCTTCCTAATATCTAACCTAAAATTCCTTTTCTGCAACTTGAGACTGTTGCTCCTTCTTCTGTCAAATTCATTCCTACTGTCTCTGTAAGAAACCAGTCTGTCATACTGTCAAATATTATTGCTTAACTTGACATCTACTACCTCACAATTCTTTCCCAAATAATTCCTCCTCCGTCTGAGTTTTCATGGACAATTGCACTACCCCCTTCCAGTGTCAGACAAAAATGTTTTTTGCGTAACAAATGGGGGGAATATAAATAGTTAAAATATGGTACAGAGGACATACCCAATGATCAATGCTTCCTGTATGGTGCAATCTTAAACCACTGTCTTCAGAAATAGTAGGGAAAGAGAAGACGGAGAAATAAGGTACAAATCTCTACATCAAGTAGAGTGGATACCCAGGGGTTGGTGAATATGAAGTAGTAAATAGGCATGACTGACAATTAAACAACTACTTCCTCCTCCTTCATACATATAACCAGTACCCACCTGTTTTCCTCCTACCCAGATATATTTTTGAAAGTTTCTTCTAGCAAATTTCTGAACCAAAATTAAACCCATCTAACAATCAGCCTTGTTGCTGAGGAGTGTTCCCACGTCAGCTGTGTGTCATGACAACAGATGATAGAAATGCTATTCAGGCTTCATAGTGCGTATGTTTCTTTTTTTTAAATGGCTTTAAAAAGACTTCTGAACAAAAGAACTTGCTGTATGATGCAGTGCTGAGATATCTAAGGCATGCAGGGCAGGTATACCTGCCCACACTTTAGCAGGCAAAAATAGGTAGAGTGGGTGATGCTTCCTGTGAGTTGTGGGGGTGGAGGGAAAAGCACTTCCAGGGAGAAAGGAAAGGCAAGGGAGGGGAGAACAGAAATACAGAAAGCAAAAAATGAGGAAACAAAACACAGAAATAGGAAACTACCTCTTGCCACCGTCTAATCTTCCCTTCATGCATTAGGGTACTTTCTGGGATCAATCCTTCACCAGTTTTACTAGTATAGTATAATTCCCATGAATGACATGGAGTTACATCAGATTTCTATTGGTGTAACAAAAGTAGAACCAGACTTTCCATTAGTCAGCCAACTGCCTTGCAGTGCTTTCCCTTCTACTGGGTACCATTTCCATTAAAGGATGGATTAACAAGTGGTGGACAGGGAGCCAAAGTCCACACAGAGTTTGGGTTTTTCCCATTGCATATTCTGTTACTAGGTCACCATTTCCCTTTTTCCCCACCACCACCTATCTCTTACCTGTTGTCTCTCACCGCTTCTGATTCCTCACTGCCAGGCATTAGCATTTTCACTGACCTGCGTTCTTGCATACTGGCTTCTATCCTATCCAGGAGAGCAAAATACATCTGTAGACTCTCTCCCTCTGCCTAAAGAAGGGTGTTTGTACCCAAAAGCTTGCAAAGAACAATTTTTCCAGCTATATAGGTAGTCAAATAAAACATATCACATTTATCCAAAGAACCTTGTCTGCCTCTGCCCTTAGACCAGCGGTTTCCAGACTGACAGATTGTGTACCACTAATTTAAAATGATACAACCTTAAGTACCACTAGCAAATTTTTGTCATATAAAGTAATTATAATAAATCTGTTAATGCATACCACTGACAGGTTGTCTGCACACCACTGGTGGTACCCATACCACAGATTGGGAATTGCTGCTTAGACCAGCACAGCTGCAATCAACACCTCCATCACATATCACATTCTGGTATTTTATAGGGTCGCTATAGCCCCACGCGGCCTTACTCTTACTCCTCTTTATTAACATAAGGTGCTGTTTCAACAGAGCAGAGAATGGTATGGCATTGGCAGGCAAATAGAAATATGATGGTAACAATGTCTAATTCCTATCATCCTAGACTGGGTTAGAAACAGTGACTTCAAGGGGAAAGGCTCTATTACCATTTCTTTGAACTACTGAGTCCCTGTAATAAACAGCCACTCAGGAAATGTTGGTGCATGATATCAGTAAGCTATTTCATGGTCATTTGTTATCCAAAATTTTACATATGAAGTATATAGGCCAGAGAATGAGCAAATAAATTAAACCTTTAATTTCATAGTGAAATAGTGCCTGGATCAGGAAGGTTATGGAAAAGCAGAAGGAAGGTTGTAAATGTGGAGGATCTCTCTCTCACTAGTGAACACATATATTAGGCTAAATATTTAAAGCAATTGTCTTGTGCTCCTTGGATAAAACTGACAATTGCATTTGTACTGGAAGAAACCTGCTCTTAAAGCATTGGTTCTGGCAACAGTAAGAAGCTTAGCAGAGATTATTTTAAACACTGTATCTATTGGAATTGCACAAATACAGCCAAAGAGTGATGGATTTGTAAATAATTTATTCTAATTAAACAAAGCGTAATTCCCCCCCCACCCACACACCCCCCACCCATCTTTACAGACAAATTAAACCAGGTGTGGAAAATTCACAGAAGTGCCCAAAATCCCACAGTTTATAAGTTGGACTAGGAACCAGGACTCTTCATTTGCAGACCAGTAATACCCCATCCAATAGACAGTGCTGCCTTCTGCCAAAACTGTCCATGCCACTGATTTATGAAAACAAGCTCCATTTGTAACACTGTGTTCCCATTTCCTACTCATCAAATGACTGAAGATGGGTTTGATTTGGAAATTGTTATAAAGTGGTATTTTAAACTTTCTTTCATATAACATTTTGTGAAATGAAAAAGACAACCACAAATCCAACAAACTATGTTGTAATGCAGCAACACAAAGTGGAAAAATAATTATAAAGAAATAAGAAACAGAATAATACAGGGAAAAAATACACTCATTCATGGAGTGTCATAATCAACATAAGGCCTCTTGGCCCTGATTTTGCACTAGTGAAGTCAAAGGAGATTTGCCATTGGTTTCAACGGGAAAGAGACAAAACCCATTGATTTCAATTGAATTAACTTCTGATTTATCCAAGTGTACCTAAAGGGACTCCCACCCCACCAGAGCCTGATTCCATGGAATAGCAATATTCCCATGAAACATAACTTCTGGGGAAGACAGGTAGATTTAGCTCTCTCCAGCAGCCGAAGTAAATACTCTGCATGTGGCTCCTTTTTTTTTTTTTACAGTCTCTCCAAAGAAGAAAAATCAAACCTAATAACATTAGAATCTAGCTTCAACTTCAAACCCATGATATTCAAATGGATTCAGAAGTTGGCAAAGCATAATTGACCCTCTTCAATTAAAATTGCTTCAGTAAAAGCTTCCTGTGGGCTTCATACCTTACTTACAGGCATATTTGTTTCTTCCTTGTAACACTGAAATTGATTGCAACTGTGAATACAACAGTGATCCTGATTCAAGAAAGCACGTGTTTAGAATTAAGCCTACTGTGGCTTAATTTAAGTCCCTTTCCCAAATAGAGATGCTTTCCTGAATCAGGACTATACTAAGTATCAGAAGCTTAGACTGGATGTTAAGGGCATAATAAAAAGCCTTTAATGAGGCTTTGTTTATGAGCCCTTTAATAAAGCTGCTGAGAGCATATTTACATTCCTACCAGATATGAGCTCTCTCTTTAAAAAGGCTAAATTATCACAATTAATAATACCCTGATATTCTTCATAATACCAAAAGATTGCATATTTTTGTTGAGCTGCTCATCATTCTGAATTTCTGTGCAGCTCTTTATTTCAGCTCCATATCTACACCCACTGGGGTACTTTCAGGATTAAAATACATTTCTGCATATTAAAAATAGCAAATGAATCTCATGACTTCCGTTATATCTCGCCAGTTTCCTCAGCATATAAAAGATGAAATATATGGCATACTGCCTAAGGAATAGAGTAGGAATAGAGATTTATATTTTTTTCCTTTTCACATTTGTATATATTTTTGGCTTTGCTCTTGGAATCACTATGTGGTTTACCAATAGGCTTTCACTCTAAGGGCCTTGTTACACATTAATTTTAGGTGGCTCCTGGAGTGCTTAACCGCTGGACTGTCCACACATTGACACCTGAAACTAGTTTTAAGCACACTAAGCACACTGTAGGAGGCGTAAATTTATGCCACTGCAGACAGGTTTACCTCTTATCTGTGTTATCCAACTCCTGTTCCATTAATGTGTGGTCACTCCCTACAAAAAACGTTGCTCAAGTTGCAGTCCTCCAGCATCCCAGGATGCAGTATCCTTCGCCCCCGCCTCTTCTCTGTACAAAACCCCTGAACTCTACTGTCCAGGGGGTGGCTCTTATACCAAGCCAACTCTCCCTCCTGCCCTCAGAGGTGTGACCTTCCTACCCCCAGGAGTGCAACCCCATGCAAACAGCTTGCAGAGCACATGCCTCCTAGCCAGACTGCAGGGCACATACGAGTGCAGGAGTTGGCTTGAGGTGGGGTTTGAAGAGAACAAAGTAGGGGGCCAAATCGGCTCACCATGAGCTGGGCCTCCCTTCCTGGGGCAGGGGCAGGGGAAGTAGCTCCCCCAAAAGTGCCTTCCCTCACCACTCCCAGCTCCTAGCCACTTTGGGAAGTATAACCAGCACTCCGACATCCCAATCCCAAATCCCAATTTATTAAAACATGAGACATTCTTTAATTTACTTCTTTATTTCTTTTTACATTTTTTTTTATTACTTATTTTATCCTTCAGTAGCTGACTTCCTTCATTTTACCACTCTTCCCCAACCCCCATTTCCTTACAACCTCCCATTTCATTGCATACCCCTGTCCCATTAACTATCTAACTCCCAGCTTTCTGTTCCCTCCTGCCTCCCCTTTCCCCAACCCATCTGTCATACACCCCCATCTAGAATAGTGATAGAAGTCTGGCCCTGCTTCACCAGCCCTGTAGTAGCAACTCACAGACCCCCTGCTCACCAGCCTTCTAGTGGCAACTCGCAGCTGTGCAGGTGGAGGACAGTCAGAGAAGGTCTTTAGCCTTAAGGTGTGACTGCTCCAAACACAAGCTAGCACTAACACTGATCAACATTTAAGCAGTTCAGAGTGCAATGTGTAACAATGCCCTAAGGGTTTTCAGATCACCTACAATTTTGTAGTATTATTCCCTGATGGGTAAGATGGTATAAGATTAGAAGCTGGCCATCCGTCCATGAAGATTTTCATCTCTAACACCTTCTGAGATTCTGTGTACTTCCCAGACTTTGCCAATCTACACATGTGAGTATAGATAAATAGTGAATATTTTCCTCTCAATAGCCAAGATCCAGGAAAACACTTAAGCCTATTCATAAGCATGTGCTTAAGTTCTTTTATGAATGAGGATGCATTCTTAAATAATGATCAATAATTATTTTATGGTTTTATAAGACACAGATATTAGCTTTATAGGGTGGCCATTGCTAGGGCTACTTTGTTTCCTTTTTTGGAAAATGGATACTACATTTACTTTGTTCAGTCTTTCAGCACCTCATCAGTTGTTCATGACCTTTCAAAAGTAATTGCCAGTGGAATAGTATTATTCATTAAATAATTCCCTTAATATCCAGGGACACATATATTCCTAAATGATCTTATATGACTAGCTTTTCCAAGTTTTACTTCACCGTCTCTTTATCAATTATGCTTCTCTTCCATCTGATTTTCCTATACTATTCTTTGTGAAGATGGATTCAACAGCAAGCTCAGTGTCTCAGCCATTGTGAATTAATTTCATTTCCTATGTCATTTACTAAGACACTGGCTTTCTCCCTGGTACTACTGTTTTCCCAACATATTTGTAAAAGCTCTTCTTCTGATTCACTCCTTTGGCTATAGTAATCATCATTTTACTTTTTAGTCATCCTTCTCTTTCCCCTGAAAGCTGTAGTGCAGACAGTGGAAACAATTATACTGATTGAAAAAGGGGGAAAGGAACTTACCTCATTTCAAGATGTTTTGTTGTAACTGTTTTATGTCCATTCCACTTCACAATGGATGGGGACTGACTGTAGTAACTTAGCAGCTGCTTCATTCTGGTGTAAGCTGTCCCAGTTTAGCATCTCAACAGACAGATAAAAAAGTTACAGTGAATGAGCAAAGTTACACACTCAGTCAAAGTTAATCCCTCTGGAAATTTTCAGAATTATATTTTAAGGCAGATCAGAAAACACCAACAGATTTTTATCTATCTGGAGGAAGGGAATCAAATTTTACCTGATTTTGTCAGCGAGTTATTTTTTCTCAAGCTTTGCTCAGGCCTTTTCCCTGCAAGTTACACAAATTTTTGTAGTAAATGTTAATAGATTTTATGATTGTTTCTAGAATAAAAAATCTCTTGAGAGAGAAAGCACGTGAATCCTATGCCATAGACATTTATATACATAAGTAACATTACTGTAAAAGCAGTTCCACTGAAATAAATGTGTCTATTCAACTGAGTAATGTTATGTTTCATATGGTCGATACTCTATATTTAAGGAAAATATGTACGTTTTGCTTTCCCATAACTGATTAAGGAAGGTCCTTTTTCCCATACATACCATGGCACACAGCCTTAAATATATATTGCATATTTCTTCTAACTCTTAATTAATGCCATGATTAATGAAGAGATGTGTCCAAACCTCAGCCTTTGATCCAAACACTGCTGAACTTAAGAAAAGTTGGGATCTCTGTCTGAACCTTACATCTTGGGTTTATCTCTAGCTTAATATAAATAATGTTTCTGAACCCCTACCCTTTGGCTGATACAGTACAGCCTGTTTGAGGGACTCCCCTCTTCTGGAGGAGAATTTTTAGAACTTTTAAGATTAATTCTGCCCTTCTGAAAAAATCTGCCTTCTATAATCTAGAATCAAAAGGGAATAGAGCATACAAGTTGTTAGGCAACAACAACAGCGGTATGCAGAGGCATACTGTTTACTGCCATTCCTACAGCTAACAATACACTAAATTTCTTACTGTGGACCTACCAACTCCTCACAGGCATTGGCATCTTGAGGATAATAGACACCCTGCTGTCACACACTTATTAAGTTATTTTAAGTGCTGTCCAACTGGAGGGGGAGGGAGGGGGCG
>NW_017728950.1:72575348-72589779 GCF_001723895.1 Crocodylus porosus
GGAAGGGAGGGCTGGGGGGAAGGAGGGGAGAGACAGAATGCAGACATTTGTGTGTATTGGGAAGTAACACTGACTTCCTATGTTCCATAATATTTTATAGTAGTTTTTTTATCATGGGGGCATATAGTGCATTTTGCACACTAGTAGTTAGGTGATATTAAAAAGACAAAAAATCACATCCCATGATGCTGCTCTATACAGAAATGCTTCCCTGTAAGTCTAACACAAATGTAAATGGAACCCAAACTGAAGCTTTTTTTTTTTGTATAGGGGGGCATTTGGTAATATGCCCAATTATTACCAAAGTGAGCATATTTCAAAACACAGCTAATCTACAAGGATATAAGAACACTAAGATCCTAAAATACAACCAACATAAGGCAAAGCAAATTCACTGAAATTAAAAAGGAAATTAGGGTTATCATATTTCCAATTTCAAAAAAGAGGACACCAGGGCGGGGGGTGGGGGAGAGGAGTATATGACTGGGCAGGCAGTGGTATGCCCCCTCCAGTCATATATCCCAAATTGGGATTTGGGATTGGGGTATTGGAGTGCTGGTTATGCTTCCCAAAGTGGGTAGGAGCTGGGAGTGGGGAGGGAAGGCACTTCTGGGGGAGCTACTGCCCCTGCCCCAGGAAGGGAAGCCCAGCTCATGGTGACCTGATTTGGCCCCCTACTTTGTTCTCTCCAAACCCCACCTCAAGCCAGCTCCTGGACTCATACGTGCCCTGCAATCTGGCTAGCTGGCACATGCATATCACGTGACATGCCCCCCTCCACAGCTCTTCCAGTGCCCCACACTCCTGACCCATAACCCCCTGCTTCCCCTCAGGCTTGCTGGTGCCTCTCATTTCTGACCAGCAGTCCCCTGCCCTCCCCAGCCTTGACAGTGCCTACCATCCCAAACAGCAGCCACTGCCCCACCAGCCTTGCTGATGCTCCTCACTCCTGACCGACAGTCCCCTGCCTCCCAGCACTGCCAGTGCCCCACACTTCTGTCCCACAGCCCCTGCTCCCTCCCAGCCTGGCTGCCCAACTAGCATGCTCATACCCCACCTTTTCAGTAGCTTCTGCGGCCCAAGCGGAGAGCATGGGGTCTCCTGACAGCCAATTGTCATCTTTACTGCCCCCAGCTCTGAGCAAAAGCAGAGGCAAAGTGAAAACCCAAACATCTGCTTGCATTTTAAAAAACCCACCCAGACGGAGGACAAGGGGCCAAAAAAGAGGACATGTCCAGAAAAACCTGGACGTATGGTAACACTAGTTTCCCCTATTGAGTCAAACAACACAATGGAAGAAATCCAATCATACCTCAACAATCCACACAAGAGTCAACTTTCTGATCACTGATGTATTCTCTACTTTGTTGTGTTCTGTAATAAAGATTTTTTTGCAAGGACAAGATTGCCAGAGATACAACACATTTGTATGACTTTTTAGGTTCCTAAAAGTGTATTGAATATAATGGGAGATTAAAAATACTTGGTATGCTGGAGACTTTGCCTTCCCAGGAGCTTTATTTATCCTGATAATAAACAAAAAGGGGGACAATTAATACACATAGTAATGAATTTTAGAATTTAGGGGAATGCTGTGTGAGTAGAATAGTACAGCCTGGATAATTATGGTTATGGTTATTCATCTGCACCGTGGAACAACTGCACAGCAGCACCCTCTTATGGACACAATCCAACAACAGTGTTTCATGCTGTAAATTCAATGTATTTCATTATTTTAAAAGAAAAGACCAAATACAATGTAAGCAACACATCAGCAGTCATTCAAGTACACACAGACTCTCTGAAGTTCTAGTCTATGGCACCTAGCTAACATGCTGTCTAGGTGGTAGGTAGACAAATTAGATCTGTGCACCAGTGTTCATAATTGACCCCCCTGAGGACTCTGTTCACCACCTCTCTCTGCTCAGGGATATTTATTTATATGACTGTTCAGTCAAAGGGAAAGCTTTAGTAAACCGCGAGACCTCACAGTGTGTTCTAATTTCTGAATCTTGAAGTGTGTTCCACTCTTTGTGAGATTTTGGCTCAGTCTAGTCTCCTCTGGTAGCTCAGTCCACAAATAAGGCCCTGTAGCCAAGAACATTTTGTCTGTTTCCTACTTGGTTTTTTTTTGTTTAGCTGTATTGTCCCATAGGAATGTCTTGGGACATCAGAGATGGGAAGACAGACTCTAAACTGTGTCCTGATCCATTAATGGCTTCGACAATCAGGATCAGGGCTCTGAATGAGCATTTTCAGCTGGTAAAGTATGTGGAACATAGGCAGCAGGTGTGTCTATGCTGCTCTTGAGCATGTTTTACCCCACCCACTCCCATTCACAGATACCAGATCCAGAAATGTGGCAGTCCTGAGTTGTTTCTCCCCACCCCTATTCCTGGCCAGTCTCCCTCTGAGGGCATTGCAGACAGCATACTCTAGAGAGCTCCGCCTAAAGTGGGAATAACCGAGCATCAAGGTCCCTTAAAAGGGCAACTTTTTAAAACATTAATCTTTTCTGGTGTACTTCTCCCAGAAGCACCCAGGGAAATGCAGAAATTATTGCTTCAAAAAGGAAGCAGCCAGAGACTCTATCCAGTGGAAGCAGTGACCAAAGTAGCCAAAGCAGGGATTGCTGCACTGTTGGGGGAAGGTAATAAATGGGGCCCTCTGGGACCGCCTACCAATAAATCTGCTGAAACCCAGGACTGTTCAAGGGGAGCCCACTTCTGGGGCAAGACTCAGGTTTCACCTTCCTTTCCTCACTAATAAGGTCGTGGGGAGACCTTTACAAGGAGACAACTGCAGACTCCAGCCAACCCTTCAGAAAAATGTTGTGCAGTTCTGACTGGACTTCTTTTAGCTGCTTGCTCTAGGCTTCTCTGTTCCTGTTCATAGTCTCTTTCCCTCTGCTTCACTGCACCTTCCCC
Source organism: Crocodylus porosus (assembly GCF_001723895.1). Taxonomy (NCBI): domain Eukaryota; kingdom Metazoa; phylum Chordata; order Crocodylia; family Crocodylidae; genus Crocodylus; species Crocodylus porosus. The sequence goes on from NW_017728950.1 coordinate 72,578,276, forward strand.
CACCCCTTAAACTCTTCTCCCCTTATACTCTTCTCCCCTGATCTGATGCCCAAATCACCTTTCCTTCCCTTTTCCTTCCATTCAGCTTAGTCCCCAAGTAAACCCATGCATAAAATAATGACAGTTTCTGCCATCAGCAGGTTCTCTCTGTATGTTATACCCTTTACCTCCACCCTAGCTAAGTACAAACAGTCAAAAAGCCCAAGACTGAATTGCTCTTCACAGGTTAGTCTAAGCTGCATAGATCGAACAGATAAGCAAGTGGACATTCACTCTTGATTCTGGAAATGCAGCCACATGCCTGCAGTGGCCCAAGCCAGAAGTCAGGGGGTACTAGAGCACACTTCCCTACTCTGCTGGAGCTAGCCCACTCACCCTGCAAGGAGGAGATTGCAGGGGAGATGCAAAGCATCTTGGGATGCTGGGGGACTGTGAGTTAACTTGAACCTGGGACAGAACACAAGTAAGTGCCATTCAGTTAACTTGAATTCTGGGACAGAAGTTCACTAAACCAATCTAACCTATATCATCCTGGATACTAGATCCATCCAGGTTTATCTTAAATCCATTTCAGCCATTTTGAAAGCAGTTTATATGCACTGCACTTCTGTTGTGTTACAGATTTGAACTGGTTTCTGATCACTTACACCAGTTTATGTGTAATTTCTCTTGTTAACCCCTATATCTATCTCGTCTAGTTAGATTGTAAACTCTACAAATGCATCCACCACACTGGGTACAGTATCTTACACAAAGGAGCCCCATCCTGAATTGGTCCTTAGGCATTACCATATTAAACATGATGGTTAATAAATACTAATACTTATGCCATTACTCTCCACAGCAAACATATCAGTGCTTAGCATAGCTGAAGGTTTATAATTCAGTGAAAGCTAGACAGTGACAAGCAATAGCTTTGTGGGGGAGAGAAAAGCTGTTATGGGATATTGTCAACATTTTAGTGGGTCAGCCATATCTGCATAAACTTACTGACTCTTATAACTTCCCCACAGACAATAGACTGCAGCATGCACAGCACTGCTTTTTCAGCCAAGAATACCAAATACATTTCTCAGGATTTCTTTTTTTCACAACAAAAATAACTGAGTACCACTCTGCACATTGAAAATGCTGGCACGATGAACGGGATATATGAAGGTAAAAACCACAGATAATCTATCTGTAATTATGCAGGATTTGTGCTTAGACATAAAGATTATTTCAAAATAATATAAAAACATGCATACATGGATACATAGGAGGGAGATAGGGAGAAATGTTTACTGCTTAGCCTTTAAAACTGGCTTGTGCAACTATAGACCTCTGTGCATCAGAATGGCAGCTTTTCCTGTGACTGAAAGTGATCTGGTGAAAGTGTGTTTTATTATATTTTTGATTGCAAATGAGGGAACCTGCAGAATAAAGACCAATATTAGCTACCATCTGCTGAAAGGAGACTGCAGTTGTTTGGAGAGGTTTTCTTGCAAGCTCTGTAGATCTGCCCAGAATGCTAATGGTTGTTTACCAACCAAATTGTGCCATTGAAAGAGCAAGATGTTTTCAAGCAAACAAGGTGTGAACATCTTTTCAGACTGGAAATAAACCCCTTCTTTCTGTGAATATTTTTGTGATTGAGCTCACACATTTTTCAGGTAATTGTTTCCGGCTGCCTCTTTTAACTCATCACTTTCCATTTAGGAAACATGCCATTTGGAGTACGTGTGCTTACATCATGACATTTATTTTAACACAGCTTGTTAAAAAAAAAAAAATCTCTCTTCTCTCCTATAAATATTTGAAAAGAAAAAACTAGAACCAGGAAACCCTGGTATCCACCTGAAGACTCACGTACAAGTGACTTTTGGTGAAAGTGCTTTACAGGCCTTGAACAAAAATACAGCAGTTGTTGTTGCTGTTGTTGTTATTTAGATTTATATTCCAGTTTATCCAGACAGGCTCAAAGCAGCTATTTGAAAATGCAAAAGCATAAAGAAAATGGGGAGAGGGGAAAAGAAAATCTTTTTCTGTCATCATCTGTATAATGACAGGAATTGATCGTTGTTATCTCATTTTCTGCTGTGGACTTAAGTCACATATCAATATGATTGATACCGCTAGGAAATGAATCTTTTAACAATACTGCCAACCACACAATATTTAAACATGAATTAGGTCTTTGCCTCCATACTGGGACCGGGGCCAGGGTGGGGAGGCAGCAGCTTTTTGCAGCCTCCCACTGCAGCCGGCCCAGGCTCTGGGGTAGCTGCTACTAGCCATGGTGCCCCGTCTGCTTGCAGCAGGGCTTGCAGCCTCCCAGCCGCCTGCTGGGAGCAGCCTGGGCTCTGTGGCTGGCAGCAGCTGCCTAGTACCCAGACTGGCAGTGGCATGCTGAGCAAAATGGCCTTGTGTGCCATGCTCGGCACACATGCAAGGGGTTGTTGACTCCTGCTTTACACAGTGAATGTGGGAGCTTGTTCTCTCACTGCTCTCCAAAGCTCTGAGTGGAGACCTGGCCAGGCAGATAAGCCTAAGAAACTGAAACTAGATGCTTGCTAATCTCTGCACTTCACAGGTGATAACAAACACATTGATCAACGCTGCTCTCCACTCCTCAAGTTTTTACTATGTCTCTGTCAATTGTTGGCTACCTGAAAAATTATCTTAGAGCCATGTCCTAGTTACATTTATGAGATGTTAACTGCACTTAAAATGCAAGCATTTGCACATTGTAAACCCTGCTAAGTGTGATCCTATCATAGCAAAGTTACAACTTTACATGGGAGGAGTAGCTCCAGACTGTAGTAAGTAACTCATGTTCAGCTATCATTGTACTTCTCCACAGAGATAATATCAGTTCAAGACTCAGATGTTGTGTGGAGGCTGGGACTGGCAATCAGCTGATTGTTGTCATGTTGGGGAGGTCTGTGTGGCCCCCTGCTTGTGGGTCCTGGAAGTCTGCATGCTCTGGGGGGTCCCCAAGATCTCCATGGTTTTTCTAGCCCTGCCTTAAAAGCTGCACTGTTAATTCCACCTTCCTGCTAGATCCTCTGCCCTCCACAGTGCCAGGCTAATTTCGGGTGAGGGAGAAACAAACCACACAGTCCCTCCAGCCCCTGGCAACCTCTCTGCTCCGCTCCTCTCCCTTGCCCCAAATGAACTTAGCACTCTGGAGCACACAGTCTCTAGCAGGGAAGACTCAAGTTTTACAGTGCATTTAGGAGGTTTGAAGCATCATGTCTGCCCAGTGCCCACACCCTTCCAAGTCACATGAACTGAATAAATAAACAGTATCAATGGTTAAATATTTCAACTGGTCTGTTTGCAATGCACTTAGGAGCTATTTGCTTGACACTATATGCTTAAATGCACACTATTTACCACCTGGTACAGGAAACACAGTGGCTCTCTATTTTATTCAGAAATAAGGGGGTTTTTTTTAGCTTTTCTACTACCAACTGGGCAGGGGGTGCTATCAGATGTATTATAGTACTGGAATGTTCCCAAATGTTTTGGCATGACTTTCTCTTCCTCTGACATCTAGTAAGCTTCACCTTCACATGTAACTACTGTGTGACGTGTCATGGTACCTTGTGTTAGTTAATTGACGACAAATAGCCTCTAAAGTTAGTGTGTTATTGCAAGCAGGTGTTGCAAACTAGACATTAGAGCTGGTTGAATAATCTGTTTGTGATTTTGGCAATTTCAGAGCATTGCATAATTACTTGCACAAGTTTTTCTATCATTCATCCAGATCATTAGGCATGAGTATCGCATAGGAGGGGAGGCCTTGGGAATGAGTGATAAGTGGATGGGGAATGGGAGATTTGATGGGTAGTGCTAAATGTTATGAATGAGATGTTCTGACATTTTTCAGGAGACCTGTGAAAACACACATTAACTCCCTTATATCTGAGTAGCAAATTGAATTGACACTCTTTCCTACTTCCTCAAATGATGTATCCCTTCCCCCCACTCTTTAATGTGTGTTACTTTCTGGCTAAAATCTGCAGCTCTGAGAATTTAGGAACCTCTATTTCATACACAAAGGGCTTTATCATTTATCAGCTGGTATTAAGAAAATATTTACAGTGTATAATAATTTGACTGAATTACAGCTTTATAGACAATAATACAGATCTTTTTATGCCAGCAGGTGGTGCCTTTGATATCAACTGATATGCATAAAATAGAACAATTAGGAGCTTAAATTGCACCAAGAGCTGCTGCTGCTGCAACCACTGGAGGGAATGGTGGAGGGAAGCAGTGGGGCAAGTGGTCATGGGGACAGATGGCAAGGTAGCAAGTAGCAAGTCAGGCCACTACCCTTCCCTACTGTCTGCCCTCTCCCTCACCATGTCCCCCTGCTTGACCTACCTCTGTGGTAGATACTCTCCTGACAGCCAGCCACATTTAACTTCCAAATATTTAACCTGAAAAGAGATAGTGATTAGTTTATGTGACCTGTCCCATTGAGCAAGTTTTTCCTTTCCCTAAAATGAAACTTTTCCCAAACTGTGACTCACTGGGCTGCTAGGAAGCATATTTCTTTTCCACAAACTCAGGTCATGGTTATAGAGGCCACTATCCCTTTCTTATGACCCAATCCAGTATCCATTGACCTGTCACAGCATCCAAGACAGTTCAAAGTTATTTAATCAGGTCCTATTCAGACTCCAGTAACTCAGAACACTATAAACACAGTTCAAAAGTACTTAATGAAAGCAGTTTAGGACCTGCCTAATCTACACATAGTATCCAGAATTTCCCATACATTGTAACATTTCTAAATAGGTGGAGCCCTTTTCTCCCCAGCACCACCTGGGGTGACAAGGAACAATGGTAATAAGCTGATGGAGAATTGGTTTAGGTTAGAGATCAGAAGGCAGTATTTTACAGTTAGGGTGGCCAAATCTGGAACCAAGTTCCCAGGGAAGTGGTCCGTGCCCCTACCTTGGGCAAATTCAGGAGGAGGTTAGATGATCACCTGTCTGGGGTCTTGTGAACCCAGCATTGATTCCTGCCTGTGGCACGGGGTCAGGCTAAATGATCTGTTCAGGTCCCTCCTGACCCTAGCTACTATGAAACTATAATATTAAAGGAAGATAAAAATAAATATGAGTTATTAGAGGATAACTTTTCAAATACACCCATTAATTAGGACCCAGTTCATGAGTATTGAGGTTTCTGGACACAGCAGAGACACTGGGAAGATCCTAGGAGTTCAGAGGTAGGGTCCTGTATTCCCTGTAACCTGTGCAGCAAATGTTCATCATAGTTCTGTGCACCAGTATTACATCAATACAAGTGTGGGGACAAGGACCAAAGTGAGCTGGAGAATCTACTGCTGCATATACTTCTTCCAGGCCTTCCATCATGATAAGAAAGGCTACAAGGACAATAAGACTATTCTCCCCTTAAACGGAAATAGCAAGTGCAGCTTGACTCATGAAGGACAAAACTACTTGGTTCATAGTTTCATAGTTGGTAGGGTCAGAAGGGACCTGAGCAGATCATCAAATCCGACCCCCTGCCATGGCAAGAAAGAATATTGGGGTCAAACAACCCCAGCAAGGTGTTCGTCTAGCCTCCTCTTACAGACCTCCAGGGTAGGGGCCAGCACTACTTTGCATGGAAGTTGTTCCAGATCCTAGCCGCCCTAACAGTGAAGTAGCACCTCCTGATATCTAGCCTAAATCTACCCTCTGCCAGCTTGTGACTGTTATTTCTAGTCACCCCTGGTAGTGCACGGGGGGAACAGGGACTCCCCCAATGCCTGCTGGTCCCCTCTGACTAGTCTGTAAACAGCCACTAGATCTCCCCTCAGCCTTCTCTTGTGGAGGGTCTAATTGTTTGACCAAATTGTTCAGCCTCAGAAGCCACATCCACCCAAGCATAGACATTTGGTTTCCCGGGGAATAGCAGTGAGATATCTTGTGCCACCATTAGTTTTCCCTGGGGAATGCCTGTGTCACGCACCTTCTAGCATGCAGCAAGTTGCCCTGGGTGGGGTAGGGGAGGCTGGGGCCAGCACTGGGTTGCACCCAGCCTTATCTGGGTTTGGGGGGCCTCCTGGGGCCACAGCAGTGGTAATCCTGCCGCATGGAGCCTGGCTGGCAGCTAAAGCATGGATCCGGCTCACCGGCCCAACTCTGGTTTGGAGTGGCATGCACTGCCCCTGTATATGTCGCTCCACTTCCTTCTTCTTTTCTTTTTTTTTTTTGCATGGGTCTTTTTGATCCCTGGATATCCAGGGGTCAAAAAAAGACCCATCACACTATTCCCTTTCAGTGCAGAGAAAACCTGAATGTGCAGTAGGTGGCACCATAGACATCTCTGCGGCCCCACATAAAACACGGCTGTGCTCATCTGGATGCAGCCAGAGATGGTATAACTCATGGTGGGTAAATGGTGAGTTTCATCCACAGAAGATATGAGTCTCTTATACCCCTGACTGAAGAGCTGTAGCTCAAAGCATAATCATTCAGGGTTTTAGCTCTGAAGGCCACTTGTTTAGTTACTGGTGCCTTGGCCAAGATGGTGGCCCTCACATATGGCAACACGTACAACAACGTGCTTAGAACAGAAGTTGTATAGAGTCACTCACAAAGAAGTGAACAAGCCTAAAAAGAAGGGGCATTATTAAACCAGCAAAAGAAGCACTGACTGGATCAGCAGCCTCATAATCTTTGGCAAACTAAAGATCTGAACAGATCCAAAACCACTTAACTGGGCATTGAAAAGAAACCATTATCTATTGCCCACTCTTGAGGCCATGCTGCCTGAGCTATTGAGGACAAAAGTGGTCACTGTTTATGATGTAAAAAACAAGTTCTGACATACTGAACTAGATGAGTACCCAAGCCATCTGACCACCTTTGCAATGCTCCTTGGGAGATATTGCTGGGTACAAATACCCATTGGACTTAGTCCTGCCCCAGAGGGTTCCAGACAAAACTGAATCAGGCACTAGATGGATAACTTTCAGGTATCAGGATTGTAACAGATGACATCCTTGTTGTAGGGGATGGAGAGAGTAAGGAAGAGGCCATCCAGGACCATGATGCTAAACAGTGACAGCTCCAAAACAGGTGTAGGGAGCAGAATATTAAATTGAGGAAAACTGAGAAGAATGGAGGTCCTCTACACTGGACATCATCTGACCCCAGGGAACTGAGAGTCATTAGGGAAATGCCCAGATGACAAGATGTGAAGGGAGTCGGGAGACTGATAGGCATGACTAACTCTCTTTCCAGATTCTAGGAAGCACCTTTCAGATTCTTGTAAAAAATTGAGATGGTTAATGCACAAGAAGGCAGCATGAGACTGGGCAGAAGCCCAGGAGAAGACATCTGAAAGAATAAAGAAACTCCTAAAAAAGGCACCACTCTTGAAGTATTACAACCCAGCACAACAATTACAAGTACAATGCCATGCCTGGAAGGAACGCATACAAGCTGCATTAATGCAGAACTGGCAGCACATAATTTTTGCCAGCCAAGCCCTGACACATACAGAAAGGGGGTATGCTCAAATAGAAAAGGAGCTCTTGGCCATGCTTTTTGGAATGGAATGATTTCACCAGTTCACCTCTGGATAGGAGGAGGATGTGCAGTCTTATAATAAGGCACTGGAAAGAATTATGAAGAAGCCACTGCTGTGTACAACTAAGTGATAATAATGTATGTATGCTATTGAGACTTCAGTGCTATGATGTGAGCGTTAGTGTGAGCTAGTGGCAGGTACTCTGAGCAGTGCCTGCCTTCCAGAGTATACTATATGTGGCTCTACAGAACAGGAGATCAAATCTATCAATGCACTACAATACCCCCCTCTCTTCAAAGGGACTCTCCAGGAAATACAAGGGAACACAGAATTGGATGAATGGCTACAGCCTGTGATACAAATTGTATTCCAGAGGTGGCCAGACCAGAAGGAATAAATGCCCCCAGAAGCTGTTCTCTATTGTCAGGTTACACATGAGCTATGTGCAAAAGTTAGGATCTTGTTTAAAGGTGACAAAGACGTAATCCCTGACAACTGAAACAGGATATCATGAAAGGAATACATTCCACATTTTCTCACATACACCATGCCCCCAAATATAACATGCACCCTATTTTTAGAAGGGCCCAAGCAGGAAAATGATCTTACCTTGGAGTACAGATCTAGAGTCTCCAGGGCTGGGTCTGTCTGGTGGGGCCCAATCCAGTACACTGGCACAGGGGGACATGGTGGGGCCTGATCCAGCATGCAATCCCAGACTCAGCACACAGTCGCAGACTTGGCATACTGGATCTGAACTGGCATGTGGCTCCAGAATTAACATGTGGGGTTAGGCATGATATTCTGAGCCCAGGTTTACGGTCCCAGCACCCTGGATTTGAGCCACCCTCACACACCAGCCTTATTTGGCATGGAACTGAGGGAGCGCCCCACGGGTCTGGAAATTTGGTATCAGGGTGGGGAACAGAATGCTGGAAGTATTAATTGTCTTGGCTACTAGAGCTATGGCAATTAATATTGAGATGGCACTGCTCCCGGGCCTCCCACCACCAAATTTATGGACCTGTTGAGAGCCCTTTTCCTCACATATAATGCATGCCCCAATTTTCCACAGCTGGCTTTGCAGGGGAAAGATATGGGTTTCATGCAAGAAATAGGGTGTTTCCAAGGGAGACACCTGGGAATAGAAGAATGCTAGTAGCAAGCTCAGCCCCAAACAATCAGACTAACACAGAGATCCATAAAAATGTTTTCTTTTTCCCCTTCTTTGTTTTGTTGTTGTTGTTTTGTTGTTTGTTTTTTGGGGCTTTTTTGCTGTGTTGGGGGGGAGGGAGGGTTGTCTTAGAAGGAAAAATGGAACAGAAATTGTAGCGGGGAAGTTTTAAAGAATGACACTGGGAGGCTCCATGTGCTTGGGAAATTTCACACAGTGCACCTCATAGCCATGGGGTAATTCTACTAGCCAGGCATGAATTACCAGAGGAGGACTTACATGTAATAGTGTGAGAGGTATAAAGAGCATGGAAATAGCAGAAATCCAAATGGACAGTCCCATGAGATCCCAAAATAACTTTGGGAAAAGGTTAGGACAGACCTGCTTGTGTTCAATGAAAGAAATTATGGGCACTTGTACATGTGACGAAGTTGCCATGTAAACATGATGAAAATCCCCCTTTGTGTAGCTTAACAGGATCACACTTTACACGTACATGAGGTTTGGGTGTCTCAAATAATTTCTCATCTTAACAAACTAAACCATATCCCAATGTAGTTTAGCTCAACATGTAACAAATTGCACTGGTGCAGCCAAAAATCTGTCACGTGTACATGGTAATGCACTGAATTATGTGTACCAAGCCCTCTTGCTCATCTGATGCCACTACAATTTGCAGATACATGCAAGTCATTTTTAGTGTAATTTGCAGGTATTTGTGTGTAATGAATGGTGAAGCCCATACCGGGACCTTGCCAGGAGACCAGCACTTGATACATTTGGTCAGACCAACATCCAGATGAATCCAGCTGGTTGGTGTGTATGGGTGATGGAGCCCCAGGAAGATCGGCTAATGACACCTCCCATCAAGTCCTACCCTGGAGGGTACCTCCCACTCTTAAACAGAGCAGCTAGATGTGGCAGGTGAGTACAGGGGCTTCCCTGGGGAGGAGCCGGTCAGTCAGTGAATGTACCTGAGAGATATCCGAGGTAGCATAAGAGTAACTGCTCACAAGTCACTCAGGAATGGCTATATGAAGCCCAATGGGTACAGGGGAATTGAAGGCCAGGGTGGTTGAACTATACCAGGCATCCAAGAGCAGAGGAACACAGTAGCATTCAGTAAAATTGCATTACCCATTTCCCCAAGTCAGCAAGCCCCCACCTTTTTACATGAGACATCCTCAGTGGTAAAGCAATGTGGGTGCACAGCAGAACACTTAAATAGCCAAACCCAGATTTCAGGGTCAGGTGGGTGGCTAATGTGAGTGTCAGGTCCCTGCGCCCTGTTATCACAGCCAGAGCTAGCTGTCAGATGCCAAAAGTAAAATTGCACTCCCAGTTTTGCCAGGTCTCACAGCGCCCCTTTTTTACATGAGATAAAGTGGTAGAACAATGTGGGTGCTTAGCAGAACACTGAAACCCCCAAACCCCAAATTCAGGATTGGATGACTACTGTGGGTTTCAGGTCCCCACACCCCGTTTCTTAGTAGTCCCATTATCACAGTCACAACAAGGTACTAGGGCTGTGCAAATCTTCAGTGCCTGATTCAATTTGGCAGAGATTTAGCCCCATTTGGTGGCTGAATCTCTGAATCCAAATCAAATTAGAGGACCCTTTAATCTCTCTGAATAGATCTGGAGAAATTCGGAAAGATTCAGAGATTTAGACATAGACACAGCTTTAAATGTTTTTTCTACATACCTCTAGGTAGCAGGGGCTTGTGAGTGCTGGGGCGCATGGAGTGCCCCACAGAAGCGCGGGGTGCTCCCCAGTGTGCTCAGCAGCAGACCTGGAAGTAGACCAGAAGCACTTCCAGTCCACCATTGGGTCCACCGGGGAGTGCGCTCCCTGCCCCCCCAGCTTGGTGACTGGTGCTGCTGGGTCTGGGGGGGGCACCCGGGGTCTCCCTGTGGCCTATTGCTAAGCCTGGGAGGCGCGGTAGTGGGGGGGGGGGCAGTGTGCTCCCCAGCAGACCCAGAAGTGGGCTGGAAGATTCCTGATCTGAGGATTTGCAGGAAGTGAGGAAGGCAGCAGCCAGACACAGACATGGGCAGGCAGGGCACAGTGCCCTCTTACATCAGCAAGCAAACAGTGGTCAGGGAGCTACTGTGAAGAATTGCCTGGCCACACACATTCTGGCTCATGCAGATGGAGAGGGTACTTTCTAGGAGACACTAAAACATTCAGAAGTTAGCGGTTAGGGTTCAGTGTTTCCATAAATTAAACAAAAAATGTTCTAGCACTTCTGTCTGCCTGATAAATACATTGCCTATAGTGGGATTGGAGTGGGGAGGCGATGTGTGGTGATGGTGTGTGGGGGAGGCGGGGAGAGCTGGAGATGGCTGACTTCTAAAGGTTTTCCTTGGCTTTGTGGTTGGGGGGAAGGAGCCACCCATCAGGCAGCTCCTGAGCTTGTCCCCTCTGGGCAGCACATGACTCCTCCCCTCCGGCCGACCACAGCCAGGGACTAAAGTCTAGGGCATGCAGTAAGGCAGCAGCCCTAGACTTTAGGAGGGCAAACTTCAGCGAGCTAAGGAGGATAGTCGGGGATGCTCTGAGGTCCCAGAGGGGAGGGGAAGGGAGCCAGATGTCCAAGGAGAGTGGTTGCTCCTTAAGGGGGCGATCCTCCAGGCACAAAGGAAGGTAATCCCAACGAGGATCAAAGGCAGCAGGAGAGCACACAAACTTCCATGGCTCACCAAAAGCATCCGAGATTGTCTCCTTGCTAAAAAGGAGGCGTATACCCAATGGAAGGAAGGGGTCATCACCAGGGATGACTATTCT
>NW_017728950.1:72590744-72602881 GCF_001723895.1 Crocodylus porosus
TCCAAGAGAAGTGGTGCAGGCTTCTACCCTGGGGGTGTTTAAGAGGAGGTTAGATGAACATCTTGCTGGGGTTGTTTGACCCCAGTATTGTTTCTTGCCATGGCGGGGGGTCGTACTAGATGATCTACTCAGGTCCCTTCCAACCCCAGAAGCTATGAAACTATGACTAGGGGAGGGTGTGGGGATCTCTGTGAGCAGTGGCAGTTTCCCACAGTTTTTTTAAATCTGAAGCACCAGGACTGTGGCAGGGCAGGGGGTGGCAGACAGGGGTGAGATAACTGCCAGTCAAGCACGGGAAGGGGGCAGGTGGGGAGGGCCTTCAGGGCCAATGCCCATGTTTGTGGGGCCTGTGCAGCCAGGAGACACTTCTGGGGTGTGGGGGGAAAAGGGCATGGCCAGGCCACTTGGCACAGTGCTGCAGCCCTAGCCCTTCTCCTTTCCTCCAGACCATGACAGGGCCACGCTCACTGGTCATGATGGAAGCAGCTGGGCAGTCCTTCCACCAGGGCTGGGGGGAGCAGGGGCTGTGGGTCTGGAGTGAGAGGCATGTCCTGGGGGGAAGGGGACTGAGGGTAGGGAATAAGGGGCACCGGCAGGGCCAGGAGTCTGGGGGTAAGGGCTGAGGGTCAACAGCACAGATAGGGGGCTGTGGGTCAGGAGTGAGGGGCCTCAGCAGGGACACCCTCCTCAAACTTGGTGCAGCCAGCCATCCCAAGTGCAGCCTGGCACTGCTGTGGGGCCAGCCACAGCACACAGGGGCTGCATCAGCTCCAACCCCCAAAAGCAAACCCCCCAATTTCACAGCAGCCAGCCATTCTGAGTGCAGCCTGGCACTGCTGTGTGGCTGGCTGATGCACACAGAGGCTTCATTGGCATTGACCCGCAAAAACACCCCCCCAGACTCACTGCAACCAGCCATCCCGAACACAGCCCAGTGCTGCTGTGTAGCTGACCACAGTACACAGGGGCTACATCAGCCAGGACCACCCCTGGGACCCTCCTCCCCACAAACTCACTCAGATCGGCTATCTGGCTGAGTGTCAGCATTGTGTTCAAGTGGGGGAGGGGCAGGAAGTGGATTTACACATGAAATAAAGTTTACTTGAATGAAAAGAATAAAAAATAAAATAAGAATAAAAAATATAAAAATATCATTTAATTAAAAATAAAAGTAAATATGTGTAAAAATGTGTAAAAAATTATCAAATTAAAGAAAGTACTGAACTTATACTTAATTAAAATACTTAACTTAATAACACAGCACAACTTTTGCTGATCTGCACATAGCAGTGTTCTGTGTGTTATAGGTACCCCCTGCTGTAATTTATTACTAAGAGATCAGTGAGGTGGATTGTTATGTGGCCCTCCCTGCAGTAATTTACTTTGAATAGCAAATTGAGCAATTTATGAGATTTTTGAGCACCCGTGTACACAGTGACAGATATAATTAAAGCTCACTGTGCCAGTTTAGGAGGCATAGAATGATACACTGAGGAATAAATCCCCATCACACGTACAAGTGCCCTATATGTGTTCTGTATAGTTTAATGGTAGAGCAGATATGCACCTTTATGTATGTTTTAAACAGGGACTGTGGATTTTCATTTCATTACCTGAATTAGCTTTTGTGCCCACTTTGTTCCTATGGGTTCTTTGCCTGTATGCCTATCACAGCATTTCCCCTTTGCCTTCCCCCTGCTTTCTCACCTATTGCATTCTAATTAGTCACTCCATTTTATATTCTACTCTATGCTGTCCTTTCAGGGTATCTGATTAAGTGAATTTAGGTTTATGAAACTTGTGCTCTCTCTTTCTCTCTCTCTATATATATATATATTTAGATACTCTGTAAAGGTGCATATCTGCCCTGCCTTGTGGCTGATTTCAGACTAATACAGCTAACTACCTGTCAGAAACTATATAGTCATGGTATAACTGATTTTGGGAGGTGGACTATTTACAGGACACTCAAATAAAAACAGTAATCAGGAAGCTGAAGGCACATTTTGCTAGGTATGGCATACCCTATACCTTATATTTAGTGAATGGGGCACAACATACAGCAGAGGAATTCAAAACATTTAGCACAACATTGGAATTCACGCACAAGACCTCTTTCCTAGGGCATCCACAAAGCAATGGGAGGGCAGAATCAGCTGTCAAGACAGCCAAAAGACTCATGGAAAAGGGGAAAAAATGGATAGCACACCAATCCTTATAACGATTTGTGGAACCATCACAATACCATCAGACTAACACAGAGATCCATATGAATGTTTTTCTTTTCCTCTTTTTCATTTTGTTTTGTTTTTATTACAAGGAAAAATGGAATAGGAGTTGTAGTGGGGATGATTTAGAGTGACACCAGGAAGTTCCATGTGCTTGGGAAATTTCACACAATGCACCTTATGGCTGTAAGCTGCAGCGCTGAATGCTGTCCACTTAAAGATCCAAGTTACTGCAGTCCAAAAGGAGTTCCTTTATTACTGCATAAAACACCAGAGTTCTCAGAACTTAAAAGTATGAACTCATACAGCTTAAGACAAAAAATAAAGGCTATCTACTTGGGGCTGTAACGGCTTCATACCTTCTGCAGAACGGAACATCTACAGTATAATCCAGTCAGTTATGCTAGGAATAAGATTTGGGATCTTAGACCAAATCCAAACAGGGCCAACACTAAGTGGAGGGGAAGTTCAGAAAACACTACCCATTATATCCTTTGCTGTGCACCATGTCAGCCAAAGGAAAGTTGCTCTGTGCAAATCTGTGAGAATACCTAGATGTAACAAGGAGCCAGAGGCTATGAAACAGGATCAGAATCATTTTAATGGCTGCAAGGTGAGTGAGGAAGCAGGCAAGATAATATGTACTAGATAGAAAGCAGGCAGCAGGGGAGAAGAAAGAAGCTGCTGGTTAGTCTGTAATCAGAGGACAATTATACATGTTCGGGTGGGGCTTGAGTTAGAGCAGCTCTATGAGTTAGAGCAGGCTGCACTGCCCCGCTGTCCGCCCCAAGGTACACACGCAGTTGCCACCAGCTGGGAGCCCGGGCTGCTCCCAGCAGGCAGCTGGGACGCTGCAAGCCCTCCTGGAAGCATCCCAGGCTCTAGTAGCTACCAAGAGCTGGAGTAGCTGCTAACAGCCGCAGAGCCCAGGCTGGGGGGCAGGGGCTTTGGGTGGGGGGCAAGGGGCAGCAGGCCTTGGGGGAAGGGGAGGCAGAGCTGGGGGGAAGGGGCTTTGGGTGGGGGACAAAGGCCACAAGCAGGGCATCTTGCCATGTACCCCTTGCCCTCATTTTGTTTTTCTGCCGTGCCAGCACTCTGGCACCTTCCGAGGTAGGCATTGTGGTGTTTTTTGGCACTCCAGCCAAAAAACGTTGCCTATCTCTGCCTTAGACAAACAACCTGAAAAGGACTAATAACATCAGATTGGAGCAAGGACAGGGTGTAAGGGGAGGTGGAGCCCCAAGGAAAACCGCTAAGATAAGAGCTAATGGTACCTTAGACTGAGGAGCTTCCCTTTTTTCTTCATATTTACATCAAAGCATGGTAGGCAAAATGAGGAGTGCATGCCATTACTAAGTGGTCACTGAGTCAAGTTGTCAGGTCGAAAAGGTCGGTAACTAGAGGACCACCCCCCAAAATGTAAGTAGTCAATATTGACTACACATGGTCACTTGCAGCCTTCTTTGCAACAAGAGCACACTGTTGGCTCATTGATATGGGATATAGGACTTGGGGCCAAGAGTCCATTAAAAAGATGGATTATTGACACCTGAGGCATGGGAGTAGTTATAAGGGTAGTCAGAGCCATAAATACAGCCTTTAAGGCATTGCGAGTTAAGATAAGGAGAAAAGAACAACAGGACCTAGACCAATGAGTCCTCTGGGATCCCAGCATTTTTTAGAAACAGCAAAGGCATGGCAGATGAGGGAGGGAGGAGGGACTCAGGGACCAGGGAGGCAGGAGTGGAGTACCAGAGAATGGTGCTAATAAGATGTCCAACCTCATTCTGCTACACCAGCACTTTGCTGTTGCTTTGAACAAGAGTAAAGTGCACCACAAACCAGCAGTGTTACTAATACTTCTTTGCTGCTTATAACAAGGGATAGTGTTTTGTAACACAAAAACCACACCTCAGGTACCCATGCCCTCTTCAAGTACTGATGCATGAGAGGGTAGGAATAATCCATAAAAAGGGAAACTGTAATAAATGCTGTTGATACTTGCCTACCCACTATCGTCGTCTTTGCTAAATGTTCTATTATGTGTAGTAGTACAGTGCATTTGTAATACAGAGGTGGTAACAGAATAAAGATATTACATCTGTTTCTGGGAACCTTCCATGCTCTGTTTCAGAAAGTGCCAAAGTGGCAGCAAGATACAATCTCTACTCTCAGGATGTTATAAAATTACATGACCACATCTTCCTTATATTCTTGCAAAGGAAGTCCCTTCCAGCATTTCCTACTTCTTTCTGCACCCTGGAAACCTGTAAATATATATTTAGTGATCAAATAGACAAGGTAGTTTCTACTTCCTGCAATGAGAAAACTTGGATCTGCTAGAGTTCTCTAGCTCAGCTAAACAGCAAAAAAAACCCCACCTGAGGTCAGACTAGTCAGGATAAATTTGACTGTACAGGTGATAACAAAAGAAAAAAAAATAAAGGTCTATCTACAGCACCTTATCCCCAAACTTTTCTTAAAGAAAGAGGGACTGGATTCATTTCTGCAGTAAAATGTTATATTAGAATACTCTGAACCAGACAGACAGCAGATTATAATTATTACCTAAACTAGTCCCCACTAACATAAAATCAGAAGAAGTGCCATACTGGGTCAGACTAATGGTCCATCTAGCTTGCTATCCTGCCTCCAGAAGCGAGTGTGCCAGGTTGCAGCCCTTTCACTGCCTCCTCAAGAACCTCTTGATGAGGTTATGGCAGAGCTACTTCCTGCACCTTTTTGAATACACAGTCTGTTTGTGGCCCCACCAATTCCCAAGACCTCCTGGTCAACCATCTCTTGGCCTTTGCTAAGCTGACCATATACCTGACCAGGAAAGAGGAACCCCAGTGCCTGTAGGGCCATCTTCCTGTCCCTTACCTGTTCACATCTCCAGGCAGAGTTTGACTGGGCACTATCCACTGGCTCCTTGGATTTGTTCAAGGGCCATTAGGCACTGGCTGCTGTGCTCTGCTTGGTGTCCTTTCTTGGAGCACTCATTATTAACCTCTGACCCCTAGTACCATTTCCTGTTTTCACTTTAGTTGCCCTGAATATTCAGTTGTTCTTTCCCCAGTAGCCTCCCTAATTAAGGGAGGCTTAAAGTCCTCACAGTGGGCATAGGCCCACTGAACCATGTCACAAGTAAGCCTGCCCCCAGCAGCCTTCCTCCACATGGGTCTCTGAGCAGATTTTCACTGAGCAGTGTCCACAGGCTCCTTTGACTCATTTGGGAGGCAATAGGCACTGGCCAATGGGTTCCGCTCAGTGTCCCCCCTTGGAATCCTTTTTATTAATTTATGACCATCACTCCCATTCCTGTTTTCTCATTTTTGTCCCATGAAATCTGTTGTTACACAGTTAGTGGTTCCAAGAGAAGGAGCTTAGAGTTTCTTTATGGGCCAAGACCTACTATTACCTGTGGAACAAAAATGAGCCTCTGTCTAGGACTGGCATTTAAAAAAAATCTAATATTTTAACCAAATGAAAAGTTCTGGAAAAAGTTACTTAAAAAAAATTATAAAAATTCTTGATTCAGCGTTTTCAGTCAAAACAAAATATTCAATTTTTTTAAGTTAGAAAACTAGTTGTTTTCTTGAAACTCACCTGTTTCCAACATTAACTATATTTTTCTGTTATGACCAGTTGTCTCATGGGAGTTCTAACTTTCTGGATACCCCTCCTTCTCCTCCCTTCTCGCTTATTTGCCACATTCTCTGGTTTGACTGTGAAAACATAAACAGATGTTTCATTTGGGGCAGTCCTGGTTGCCCTAGGTTTTGACTCAGATAAAAACAGGAACATACACATAACCTTTCCAATCTTCATTGCTGCTCCTCTGCCAATAGGGGGCCAGGGAGAACACATAATCTGACTGACATTTCCCTGGAATGGGCCACAATTCAGTTAAATGAGCCACAATTAATTTAAAGATGCATACAGAGGTTGCCTGAGAAAAACATCACATTTTAACCAACATGCTTCACAAGTACTTGAAGCACAACAATAGGCTTGAATATAGGATCCCAGGATAAAAGGGTTTCTCTTGCAAGAAATGCAACATCTGTTTACAGCCTAACTGCTTATCTTGACTGCATTCATATGACTCTGAAGACCCATCACTCTGGCCAGTCAAAATGAAAATTCTGTTGAACTTTGCAGGACATAGCCAAGCCAGCAAGCCTAGCCCAGTTTTAACCTGAATGAAACAAGTTTAAAGTTACAGCAGTTTGGCTGCAAACAGAAATGACAGTTTTCACCACAGAAAGTAATCCATAGCCATCACCAAACAAGTACACAACTGTAGGTAGCTTAAAAATAGTGAAAACCTGACCCCCTCATTGCATGAGGTATAAGATAAAGACAGTTCACAATGTAGCATCTTTTGTAACTTGTGTCTCCCAAGCTCCCAGCCTGTCACTGTTTTCAGAATGGGAGGGGGAGAAAGGAATGGAGTTCATTATGGTGGGGTTCAGCCCCCCCACAGGGGGGACTCCAAGTCACCCACCCTACCTTTCAGCACCAGCTGGGAAGCCCCAAGAATGAGCTCCCTCTGCTGCCTTTCCCTGCCTCCCATTCAGAAAACAGCTAGCACAGGCCCAGAGCTGTGGCCAATGCTATGGGAACCCAACTACAGGCTCCCAGCCCCAGCTAGATTCCCCTCCTCCCTGGACCTAGCAGTGAACTTCTGTTTGGTCTGGGGTAACACTGTAACTCACAATGCTTTGCAGACAACTATGTGAATTACAGCTGGGAGCTGCACTTCTGTCTGCATCCTTTAGCTCCATTTATACCACTATAGGAGTAGACAGATGTAACAGTTGCATTAGAACAGTTTAAACTGCTATAATTGAATACTGCTATCACTATTACACTCTCTTGTGAAGTATTAGGCTTTTCAGTAAAAGTCTACTATTGATTCAAAACAGATCAAGGAGGATACCTGATTAATTTTTCTTCTTTTTCTTCCCTTTTCTTCATCCTAATAAAGAACAGTAGTTGGGTAAGTTCCATTAGGAGAAATTGATTTCGGGATAGAAATGGCCTTGAACAAAAAGTCATTTCCATAAAAGTCATATGGAAACACTTGTTATTCCCTGTTTTTCCCTTGCAAATCTTCTTCAGAAAAAAGCTTTCAGGAGCAAGATTTTAAACAAATCCTTTCCTTGTGTGTGCTTCTAAAATAATTTATATGCTTTCCTCTGATTAAAGGATCTGTTCTCATAAGGTTTACAACAAAAATCAAATGGATACTTTCCAGATTCCAGACCAAGTCCTTTACTTTTTTAACATCATTTTCACTTTTGCTCCTGTAGGACAGATGACCATCTAATGTGCATCAGTTATTTTGCATTCACATTACTTGGAAAGAGCTACACATGGAGGCTGAGAAACCAAATACTCAAAAGTCATAAAATACAGACTAGTATTAAAAGCTCAACCTTAATTTGTCATTTTAAGCCTACTCTTTAAAGTGACAGGTAACTGAAATCTAGTCTGTTTCACTGAGTTAATTTCTCTGACCATTTTTTTGCTGCTTACAGTTACATTTTTGGGGGGGGGTGTTTGTTTGTTTTTAAATAGCACTCTCTCCCCTGACAATTACCATATGAAAAACCCACCCAACCAAAAAGGAAAAATGATTCATCCACTGGCATTCAAAAATTAAATGTAAAAAACCAAGCTAAGAAACAAATAAAGAGGAGCCTTTATCTCGTTTCCGACTTCCAACAGTTGAAGTAATCTAAGGAGTTAAAAATCTACCATCTGCCAAATAATTCTGGGCTAGTTTATACCATGTGGTTTATGGGCTCAAAGGTCCAGGACAGCATTTCCATGTCAACTTTAGAACCACTTTTGGCACAAAAGTGGAGTCTGTCAGTTTCCAGGCAGAGATGATTTTGTAACAGGGAATCTTTATAGGTTTCTAGAAGCTTTTGTGATAGCCACATGCAAAAGCAAATAAAACCAAAACAAACCACAAAGCAGGCATGTCTGCCTACTTTTGTGTACCACTCAAGGTAGCTCCATATATTTGGGTCTTATTTTGTAAGGTGCTGAGGAACAGCTTCCGCCTCAAAAAAATGCTGTGCATGAATATCTTCAGCATTTAGCAGGATGCAGACATTTTGTTTTTAGGTGTTTCTTTTGTATAGAGTCAACTAAAGTCAAATTCTGGTATGACGCCAACATTGAAGCATGAACCCATCCACAGCAAACCAGGATCAAGCTGCAATAATAGCATCAGGATTCAGAATATCTAGCAACAGTTTTCACATTTGTCACCAACTTCCTGTGCAATTTTCAGCAAATGACTAAAGCTCTCTGTGCCTCTATTTCCCACCTGTGAAAACAAGGATATTATTTCACTTTACATGAGTGCTGGAGCAATGAGAGTTGCTGAGTGTACCCTCTTTAAACTGGCACCCCACTTTCCCTGCCTCAATTACATTATTGCCTATTGCCATATTCCAATATTTAGGACCTTATTTTAATTTTGTTTCCTTAATAATACTACTGTTACATGTCACCAGGCACATCAATGATTTTACAGAATGTTTGGAAATGATCAGATTGGGAAAAAGAAACTTTTTCTCCCTCTGTAAACAGCATCCTTCTTATGGGAAAAAAAATTAGAATAATTGAGCATGTCTACATGTGCAAATAATCTGGGATCAGTTTACTTTAAAGTAAAGTACTCTCCTGGGCACATGTCTACATGTGTAGTGACATGGGACCAGATTTGCTGTTCCTAGCAGAAAACTGCTCCTGCTCCCTGCAGCTTTATGCTGTACTTCTCTAGGCTCCCCCTGGCTGCTAGCCCAGGGGCAGCAGGGAGCACGAGGCCAGGAAACAGCTGTCTCCTGGCAGAGACTGGGACACTGTTCTTCCTGCCCCAGCAGCAGGGAGCTCCCAGACTCCACTCCACAATTACAGAGCTGGTGCTTAGAGATCCTCATCTCCCAGCCTGAGCCCTGTTGTCAGAGGCCTGGTGCTGGGAGATCCAGAAGAATCTCCCAGTATCAGCCCTGTGACCATGGAGCTGGTCCTGGGAGAGAAGGATCTCCCAGCCCGGGCCCCCTGACTGTGGATCCAGGGCTGGGAGATAAGTATTTATCTCCTGCTACTCAATCACAATCTTGGAGTGGGGGGCTTGGAGGTCCCTGCTGTTGGGGCAGGGGGACACAGTGGCAGAGCCCATCCCAGCAGCAGTCAGCATCCAAGCAATCTCCCTTCCCCTGCTGCCTGGCTGCTCCCCATCAGGCTTCTACATGTGTGCTACTGCACAGTAAGTAATTGAGAATAAATTTGCTACTTGCATTTGCAGGTAGCAAATTTACTCATGATTAGAGCAAATTACTGTACAGTAAGCATCTGCATATGTAGACAGTGACACTTACTGTGCAGTAATTAGCTCTGTCAAGTAAAACATCCTGTGTAGATGTGCCCATTGTCATCTATAGTACCATACAACACAGAATCTCTTAGAAAACACTCCCTAAAGTAAAAATATTCACTGTGTGCCCTTGGGTTCTGGGTAACAAAGGCTGCAACTAACCTGAACCTATTGTAAATTAAGAAACAGCTATATGGTAAGTAGTTTAATTTTGGGTGCAGCTATGTCTCTTGCACATGTAGAAATACCTGTCAATAGCTTCACAAATGTTATGGAATTATAAAAATACACAGAAGGAGGCCCAAATCTTAAAGGCAGTGTGATGAGCATGATAAGGGAATACAAGCTCCCATGGACAGAATAAAGGGATCCTTTGAAGTTTGACAGAATTACATCATCTCCAAACAGAAGCAAGACTTTTATTGCCACAATAAAGCTGAAACCTAGAGGAACCTTAGAGAGAGAAAAAACAAGGAGTGAAAGGACAAAGCAAAAGAGATTCAGAAGTTTGTAGATAGCTATGACATGCAAAGTTTCTTTAGTACAACCAAAGCTATTTATGGGCCAAGTACACAAGGAGCTGGCTTTCTGAGGTCCAAATATGGAACAACACTCTTTAAAGGCAGCTCCACCATTAATGCAGAGTGGGAAAAGCACTTTCAAGAGCTCCTGAACTGAGGCTCTAATGTTGAAGACAGTATTACCAAAGCTATTCCACAACACCCCATTAAATTCTACCTTGCAGATCCACCAGTGAATCACAAGGCCTTGAAAGCCATTAAGCAAATGTAGAATAACAAAGCATGTGGTTCTGATGGAATACCAACTGAACTTTTTAAGCAAGGTGGAAAAACTGCTCTCATCAATTACACTTTGTTATGAAAATCTGGAAACATAGACTGATTCCCAGTGATGTGAGAGATGCCAGAATTATTACCATATTCAAGAAAGGAGATAGATCAGATTGTGGCAGTTAACATGGTATTGCACTCCTGCCCGTAGCTAAGAAGATCCTTGTCCTCATTTTCCTTAATATACTTATTTTCCTTACCAAGAAAATTCCACCTAAGTTCTAGTATGGTTTCAGACCACTCACAGGTACAATAGATATGATCTTTGTTGCTAGATAGCTGCAAGAGAAGTGTTGTGAGAGGAACTGCGATCTTTTCACAGCCTTCATTGATGTAAGGCCTTTGATTCAATCAACAGAGGCCTTGTGGAAGATCCCAATGATATCTGTCTGCCAAAATTTGTTACCATTATCAGACACAACAGCAATCATCGTAAGTAATAGCTCAGAAGTGGATCCATTCACTATTAGAACTGAAATCAAACAATGGCATATGATTGTACCTACACTCTTTTCCAAATATATTACATCTCTCCTGAATCTCATTTCTGATAAACTTGCATCTCGAGTCAGCATCCAAGACCTGCTTCTGTTTGTGACCAAGTAATGAGGTCAGAAAAGTTATTTAAGGGTCAGGCCACCTGGGTCAGGTCTCTTCTTCCTCCCAGGGTTGCTGAAGCCTGAACGCTGAATTGGGATCCAGAAAAGCCTGCGTCCCCCCCCCCACCCCTCCCCTGCTCTTCACTGAAGAAGCAAACCAAAGCTATGTGAAGGGAAAGCACCAGGTACCGGGAGAGAAAGTCTGTCTTAGAGCTTAAGACCTCTATGCTCTTCCTCTTCTTTCCCCTTTTGTTTTCTGGGTTTTGAGTGGGATCATGCTGTGTGGGGCGCATCAATCTCTGCAGCAAACTGGCCAAGGTCAGAGCCTGGCAGTTTTGCTGGTGTGTTCAGGGCCAGGGCTGAGAGCCTGGCATGTTTAGTTGCTGTTGCAACTTCTTTTGGGTTCAGCATAGCTGTGTCACTGAACCCCAGCTGCGTGTCTTGCTGGCTGTTTTGGCCATTGTAGGAGAAATTGGATCAGCTAGTGCATAGCACCCATACACCGAAGAGTGTGCTCATACGCCGAAGAGCACTGATCTCGTCCCTTTTGCTGGGCTCGTTCCTAGCCACGATCAATTAGGCAAAAAATGAGGGAGTGTCGGCAAGATGATTTATTTCTCTGCAGAGGGGTTACTCAGTGCCCAGAAGACAAAGAGCTTGCCCGAACCAAGTTCGGTAGCACCTTTTATACCAACAGGTCATACATATGCAGATACGTAGGTTCTTGGCCAGAGTGCAGGACCTCCATCAAACCCAGGAGGTGCACAACCCCACCAGGGGAGATGCCTTGTTGAACCTAGTGCTGGCCACAGGTGATGACTTGGTGAGGGGGCTGCGGGTGCTCGACCACCTGGGCAACAGCGATCATCACCTGCTGAAATTCACCATCCAGAGCAAGGTGGCAAAGGCCTGCAGTAAGGCAGCGGCCCTAGATTTTAGGAGGTCAGACTTCAACGAGCTAAGGAGGATAGTTGGAGAAGTGCTGAGGTCCCGGAGGGGAGGGGAGCCAGGTGTCCAAGGAGAGTGGTCGCTCCTTAAGGAGACGATCCTCCAAGCCCAA
>NW_017728950.1:72625115-72648343 GCF_001723895.1 Crocodylus porosus
GCCTTGGGTTTTTCCACTTGAGGTCACAAGGTCACTACAAAACAAGCTCTAACTGGTTCAAACTGGTGGTGACCAGCTTTGTGAATCTGCTAGCTGGCCATCTTGCAGACACATTCTCATGCACATGGCTCCTCCACAAACCCTCATAACAAGTTTTCTCTTATACCTTGCAGGCCTCAAGTGGGATGATGCCATGAGAGTATCATTCCCTAGTGGAGACTGACCAGAAAACAGGGTCCTGGCAGTTACAGGCCCCTGTGTTAGGGATTGTCATTTCTCAGCATGGTGGTATGGCTGAGACTACATGTCCAGGCTGCAGCCATAAGCCTGGGCCCTTTTTGCTGTTTTATAGCTGTTGCATTTCAGCCCACCCATGTGCAGCTGAACCCCAGCCATACATTCAGAGGGCAAATTTGGGCTACGATGAAGCCGTGGCACTTCTTGTTGTTTATCCAGGCCTCAATGGTGTGTAGGCTTGGCCAGCTTTTTGCTGGCCAATCCAGGCCCTGCAAAAATAGGTCTGGACCTTCTTTTGTCCCTTTTGCAGTTTATGCCCCAACAAAGTGGTGTGGTTCAGTGCTAGTTGTAATTCAGGCCCAAGCCAAAATAGGCCTGGCCTCCTTTTGTTGTTTCATAGCTGTTAGGTCTCAGCCTAGCAGTGTAGCTGGGACTGTATGTCCAGGCCTCAGCCAAGCTGGCATGGTGCTCGTTTGTTGTATATTCAGGCCCAGGTGCAGGATAGGCCTGAATCCCCCTTTTATTGCTTTACAGCTGTTGTGTCTCAGCATAGCTGCGTTGCTGAGCCCCACTGTATGTTTGTTTGCTATATGTCTGGGCCTGGCACATTTTGGGCCTGGCACATGTTGCTTTTGTGGCTCTGTGTCCTGACCAATGCAGCGCTGTTGGCACCGGTTGCTGGTCAGGCCCTTTTGCTGTTTGGCTGGCTTTTCTCTGAGTTCTCTTACAGTTTCCTGCTCAGGACTAAAAACTTTGGGGTGTGATATGCTGATAAAAAACTGCAGTTCGCACCTCAAATACACCCTGCAGAAGTGAGGATCAGCACTACACTTTTGCAGGGAGCAACGAAGGGCCCTTTGCAGCACAGAAGGGCCAACTCTCTAGCAGCTCCCTGTGGTGCAGTGAACCCAGGGAGCAGCTCATCAGACTCTGCAGCGTGGGCCCCCTTCTCCTGCCCATTGCTGAAGGGCAGGTATAGTGGTGCAGGCCCTTGAACTGTCCTTTGGGGAGTGCTAAGTCCCAGACTGCCTGGGTATGGGTAAAGTCCACCCCCCTCCCAAGAGGGTGCCACTTATAGACTCTGTTTTGTAGTTTGTGGGGTTTCAAAATTATTGTTAGTGTTTACTTTCATTTTTCTTTGCTTTATAATAAATTTGGATTTTGTGTTTATACTGCTTAAGAGAAAAGGGTTGTTGGTTTTATTGGACACCCTAGTAATTCATTTCGTGTTTCCCATGTAGACTGGGTGAGGACTCAAGCCAAGGTAAAAAAATATTTAGGACTCCAAAATTGAACCTGACCCTTATCACTGCTGACAGGTGCTCAGCAGAAAGTTACAATTGTGCCATGTGTGTCCACTCAATTGAAGAGCTCCAGGTCACTCTCAATTACTTTGCATGGATGCACTGTAAACTTCATGAAAACCAAGGCACTTTACCAACCCACTCCAAACCAATGAGCTGCTTCTCTTCCCATTACAATTAGAAGGTAATTCCTGGAGATTTTTGAGCATTTGAGCTGGTTAGTTGCCTCTCCCAAAAAGTAAACATAGATCTGGGAGAACATCTGTTCAACAGAACGCCCCAAGGAAAAACAAGGACCAATGGTCATAAACTCCTACAAGACTGTTTTAGGCTGCACGTAAGAAAAAATTTCTTTACAGTCTGAGCCCTCAAGAACTGGAATAGATTCCCTCCAGAAGTGGTGCAGGCACCTACTCTGGACTCAAGAAACGTTTGGATACTTACCTTGCTGGGATCCTTTGACCCTAGCTGACTTCCTGCCCCTGAGGCAGGGGGCTGGACTTGATGATCTTCGAGGTCCCTTCCAGCCCTAACATCTATGAATCTATGAATGATGATATTCAACACTGGATAAAATCTGCCTTTGGTTGTCTTCAGAATCAAATCTTCAATGAACAGGACCCAAACCAAACTTCTTGTATCAGGCTGTTGTCATCCCTACCTTGTTGTATGGCTGTGAAACTTGGATGACTTATTGGGAATAGCTGCAAGCTTTGGTGATGGTAACCTGAAACATTATCATCAGCCATGTCTTTAGAAAATCCCCCATATCAAATGGAAGAACAGAAAAGCAAACACCATCCTTCTGGCTCTAGTAAACACCACCAGCATGGATTCTGTGTTCGTATAGCACCAGCTCTGTTGGACAGGATATATTAAAAGAATGCCTGACAACTGGCTCCCAAACAAAACCTATTGATCAGGAACTTGCCAATGGTCACTGGTCTAGAGAGCATTTGCTCTAGAGATAGGCAAAAGGAGAGATTTAAGGACACTTTGAAAGCCAATCTGAAAAAAATGTAATATTAACTTTAATACCTGGGAGACTAAAGCACTGAATCATCACCATGACGTATGACAAAGCATCAATCGTTTCAAGCAAACTTGCCTCACTATGGAGGTGGACAGAGGAGAGAGACAAAGGGAAAAAGCTGTGACCTGACATCAGCAGGATCTACTCCTTCCTCCTAAAGCTATTTGTCACGTCTGCAATTGAACATGTAAATCTTGGTTTAGCCTCCTCAGTCACCTATGTACTCATCAATGATTTCCCTATTTACTGGAAGACTGTCATCCCCATATCAAGGGATTCTGCTGCTGATGCATGTGACCAATTTGATAAGGCTCTGAACTGCTTGTCAAGAGATGCAGGTTATATTCATGACTGTGTTCTAAAGCAAACTTTCATTTGTCTGTTCTTCTCTTTGCCCCTTCTGAATTTACCTATCTGAATTTTAAGCTTTTCAGAGAAGAGACTGTTACTACATTCTTTGGTGCTTAAAACACTGGAGTCCAGATTTCAGTTTTATCCTTTATGTACTACTGTGATACAACTGACAAATTAAAAAAAAACCCCACTAAATGCTAGTTCTATTCCAAGAAGACCAAAACATGGTTTTTTTTCCTTAATAAAAGAATACACACCATTTGTAAAAGGGAGGAAAATATATATAAAACTAAAGCCTGGATATATAAAATAAACTGTTCTGAGAGATCAACTTTTCATGGCATCCCTAATTCTGAAAAATAAAAACATTTCCTTATGGTCAAATATCTACACAGAATGTATAACGCCATCATTTAAAACATTGACCATTTTATCAGTTAAGGCTCTGCTTACCGTGTTGATATTTCAGCTCTGATGTCAGTAATTATCTGTTATTATTATTATTATTATTTATTGCAATTATCAGAAAAAACCTTTAGGTATGTAAGTTTCAAAACTTACTGGATGGAGGATTTTCAGCACAGATGGCAGAACTCCTATAAGCTTGCTTGGCAAGCACATTTGGCTGCTTTTTAAACAATAAACGCTAAAAACTTCATCACAGGCTTTTGAATATAAAACACGTGCAAGAAATCACATAAAAATCCTTGCAAACACTTGGGAGGTATGGTATGGTAAGCAGAGTTGCAGCATACAAAGCTCAATGAATCACTATAATCCCATTCAAATCAGGCAGATATTTCTTGATGTCATCTTCATTTTCCCAGCCAGTGGATACAAATGTCTTGTATATTAACATCCTTATTCTCTCTCTCTCTCTCATGCTTATCCAAAGCTGATCAAAACTATTCAAACCCCTAAGTATTCTCAGACATGTTTGCTTTCTGCCCCAGGTTCTACAACATTTACACACCATATAATGGGCTTCTTCCTACATGCGTTGTGATATCCCTTCAATGTGATGGTCAGACTCCTCCAGCCCTTGATCTCAGCATCAGTGGGCACTCCTTTCCCTGCTCCTTTGCATCCTGAGAGCTGGAATCAGATGACATATTCTGGAGACAAGTGGATCCATCAGCTGCTCTGTACCTTTAGTTTCATAGTTTCTAGGGTCAGAAGGGACCTGAACAGATCATCAAATCCGACCCCCTACCCTGGACAGGAACAAGTGCTGGGATCATAATACCCCAGCCAGATAACTATCCAACCTCCTCTTGAAGACCCCCAAGGTAGCGGAAAGCACTACCTCCTTGGGAGCCCCTTCCAGAGCCTTGTAGCCTAACTTTGTAGGGCTGCTAAGTTTCAGCTCTACAGGCCAGAAGAATGGTGTGGGGCCCATCTGCAGTCTTAGTGTGCCACCCTGCACACCAGGATTGGGCTCCAGGGCACCCCAACCTGGCCCTGCATGCTGGGATTGGGATCTAGCCCGTCCTTCTCCCCCCCACACCCGGCCCTGCATGCTGGTATCATGCTCTGGGGCTCCCTGCTGCCTCTGCCCAGCCTTGTAAGCAGGGATCTGGCTCCAGGGTCACCCCACCACCTCTACCCAGCCTCACAGAGATAGGGGGTGGAGGGTAGCCTCGTGTACCAGAATCAGGACCTACACTGTTCTGTGTGCCCACAGGATTGCAGGCCACAAGGCTTCTCACAGACCCAGGGGGGAGGCCTACAGGTCCAATGACACAGCGGCAGGAGCCAAAGGTTGAGCACCTCTGCTTTAAGCCCTCAGAAGGTGCACTAGTGGGTTCACAAATTGTACTGCAGCTTGAGATACCATCCAATTAGTAGTTCTGAGGTTTTTTCCATGGTAAATCTGCTTTTTTTAGGTGCAAAGCTGACTTGAATTTTTTCAGAAACTTGACTTCCTAGTTCTCTCTTCTCCACATAGCCACCCCAAGCCTTTATTCCTAGTTCTAATGCTCACCACTCCAAATCTACCTAAGTGCAGTTTCCAAAGCAGTGATTATCTTTTTAAATTGTATCTCCAAATCCAGATCATTGCTGACACTCTCTGTTCTGAAAATAAAAGGGTAGGCATGGCCACAACCTTTCCCTGGCAGATGCTAGGAGGGTGAAATAATGCAGTGTGGGTCGAATAATAGTAAAACGACTATCCTGGTTGCATTGCTTTTGAACCTAAAAACAGATTTCATTTAAAAAAATAACTTATTGGCTTGAACAACGAGCAATATGCAAAATAGAATGGGATCTGTATTTGTTCAGATATGCCACATATTTACTGGTTTTCACAAAAACTCCACAAGTAAAAACACTTCAGTATTGCATGTCAGATGAACCTCAATACAAGTATGTCCCCTCCAGGAAGAGGTTTTTCTTCTTCTTCTTGGCTTTTTTGTTTGTTATGTGTTTTAAAAATTGCTGGTTCTTTGTGTCAATGACCCTTTCAGAAAGCATATTACTGAAAAAGATAGCTATCAGAATCACATTCCCATCCTTGTTTATGGGAAAAAAAATCCCAGCTTTTGCACAACATAGATAAGGCAAAGATGATGGAAAGTTAAATAAACCAATATTTTGATTGACATGAGAAATCTTAGTACAAGAATTTTTCCCATGTGCTCAAAATATGGGGTTAAACTCTGCTGCAGTTGCAGCCAGGCAATAGTTAAGGCAATATTTGGTCCATAATTTCAGCTTGAAATAAACATTAAATTTCCACCCTCATTAAGACAGATATAGATGCAAATTAACTCTATTGAAATCAATGCAGTTAGTTTTGTTGTTACATCAATGCAACACAATCTTCTCTTCTGTGCTTTAGAATATTCTAATCATATTCATTGTCCATTACAAGAATACTTTTCATAAGTATCTTTAACTATGTTGCCAACACAGCTAAAATGAGAATTTCATAAAGTGAAAACATATCTTTTTCTCTCTCACCTAAATATTTTAATCTTTGCTTCTCAATTAGATTTCCAAAAAAAATAAAGACAATCCCAAGGGAAAGGACTCTGATAAATTAATATTTCATATTCTTAAAGCATATTTTACAGTCCTTAGGACTGAAGCTTCACAGGGAGAATGGATTTTAGAAAAACAAACGATGCTAGTAATTTTCATTCTTACTTTTAAAAAGTTGAAAACATATGTTTGCACAGCTCTTTGAGGTTTCATTCATTCATAACTTTTTCTTTAAACACCAAACTCTTCTAAAAAGCTCTCCTGAAAGTGTTTTATACTGACAGAATCTTTCCTTAATAGCAGCTAGAGATGCATTAACTTCAAAAGATTTTGACTCCAGAAAAGAATCCAAATGTCTGGATGTAGGACAACATAAGGAAACCTGTACTACCTCAGTCCATATAGGACTCTTACTCTGTAAGTACACAGAGCATTGGAGTTTAGAGGGATGTCAAGCTGGCACTAAGATTATGTTTCAGGAACTAGATGGAATTATATTTTCTATAAGACTATTAGAAATATCAGGTTTGTTTTGATAAAACAAGGCATTTAAAGGCAATATTTCCTTCCTCCATAACCTAACTAAAATAAACACAAATCAATTAAAGGCTACCAATTAAAGGCATACCACCACTTTCCATGTGAATCTGGAAGCACAGGGTGAATTTTCAGCCTGGGCTGTGGGGAGTGGGGCGTAGCTGAGTTACATGGGCATCTCTGACTCACTGCATCAGAGACACTTCATTCATACTGCACCATTATGGAAATTTATCCTAAATATATCCTAACTGACATATCCAGAAGGCTGCCCTGAGATAAAATCATGGGTCTCCCATTGAAGTGTGTATTTCCAGGGATAGAGCTGGTCAGGAACTTTCCATTTCATGTTCAGTCCCAATCAGATCCAGGTGGTCCTCCACAATTAAAGAACAGTTTTTAGAAGAAATGGAGAATTGTATCTCTTCTGTTCTAGTCAGGGCTATTTCCTTTGTAATACAGACCAGCAGCATTCCCTTTTTCACTGATAATTTTAAATACTTTAATATTAAATTAAACATTTGGGCCCCGCACCTTTAACGCTCATCTTTACTCTGTTAACCAGTGCAAATGCAATTAAAGGCAACAAACAAAGAAAAACACTTTTGCAGGATCATTGCCAAAATCAGTATAGTATCTAGGAATTTTTGGATTAGTGGATAATTATCTTAATTAAGAAACAAAAAAAAATCAAAAAAGAAACAAAAAAAATCAGCCCTATAGACATGCCTAATGTGAGTTACTACTGAGAAACTGGTGAATCAAGTGTAAAGGTACTGTTATAGTTAAAATTACAGAAAACTATGGCTCTCCATGACTCATTCTTGGGCAAA
Organism: Crocodylus porosus; assembly: GCF_001723895.1. Classification (NCBI taxonomy): domain Eukaryota; kingdom Metazoa; phylum Chordata; order Crocodylia; family Crocodylidae; genus Crocodylus; species Crocodylus porosus. The sequence continues at coordinate 72,632,399 of NW_017728950.1, forward strand.
TCACAGCCACCTTACAATGGAACAATTAATGGCACTTGTTTTTATTAAGGCCCCTCTTTCAGCACATCTTTAAGCTTCAACAACCCATTGCTCTGAAGCTGTTTAAGCAAAAAAGTCCCAAGACTTTATTTTCTTTACAATAGGGTTAATAATTTTTTTCCACTTGCCTTGTACTTAGCTTAGCCAGTTTTTCCTTTCAAACTTTCAAAATTAATTAGCCTTGGGCAGCGACTGAGTATAAATTTTCAGTCTGGTAAGTAAAAGTTACAGAAACTTAAGAGGAAACCATAATAGAAACATTTGGGCAACAGTAGAGCTCTGACTACAGTTATAGTGCTTTCATCTGTACAGTTCACAGAGTCTTACAGATGTGGAAAAACATTATTAACAGAAACGAGTCAGACAGTTAGACATCTTTTCCAAGGTTACACAGCAAGTCAGTGCCAGTACTAAGAAAATAACCCAGGTCACATCACATCCAGTCCCAAATTCTTTCCCCTAAGCCACAGTTGTCCCTAAATATATTATTAATGCTTCTGTAATGCATCTTTAAACAGTGTAGTGCAATCTAATGGTAAATACTGCAGAGCATGCATGTCAGGTATACAAAAGCCAGTTTAGGATTAGCCCTAAAAGTAGCCTCAGCTATGTAAGCCACATGAGTTGCATATCTATACATTATTTTGTGGCCACTGCACACTGTGATGTCTGTTGCTTAGGCTATGACACTAAGCCACAGCTTCTGAAAACAGGCTGAATTGCTACCCAGAGTTTAGCTTAGAGTAGATAGTTGATTTGGGCTTGTGGTCAACCTTGATGACAGCTGTGTACACTTGCCCCAAGGGCTCTAAATTTAGGAAAAGTAAAGTGTTCAGAAATTCCCACTGATATCAATGGGAGAGCTCCCTGCTGACACTCACATTATCTTTGCAGAACACATGAACTACAGATACTAAATCACCTTTGCTGCCTGACTTTCTGACCCAGTCTTGTTTTCCTCATTTTTACATTGCTCCGCTTGCTGACTCTTCTGCAGTGCATCCTGAATTTCCAGCTTCTTATTGAAAAGGGTCAATGGTCTACACTGGTAGCTCATTGGACTAGCAAGGCAGTTTTGTAGTCCACAGTACATAGGGGAGTGATGAGACTCCAGTCCTTGACACCTTGCCTGAATGACCCAATACCCATTTATAGCCAGGTTAACCTGGCAAAAAAGCAAGAAGGCCCTTAAAGTAAGTCCAAAAGGAGGCTTGAACTCACAAATCTGGAGTCTTTACAAGATGCCTGAATGGCTTTGCCATGCTTCTAATACTTCACTCCAAAGCCTTTCAGATATCTGTTCTTCCCTACCTATCTGCTAAAGCCTTTCTACATTGTCTTTCTGTTCCGAGGATTTCAGACCAACCCTTTGGTTGTCCACTTCTCTTGGAGGCTTTTTTCCCAATCTGCCCTTTATGCAAAGTAATACCCACAATTAACTATATTGTCAAGTTCCTAAGCCTTTGCTTCCTCAGGTCCTTCCTCTGAACTGAACTACTACTACAACACCTACAAGAAATTGGCTACCTAACAACATGAGGTAAAGAAATGGTTAACTTTAATTATAAGCAATCCAAGCAAGATGTGTGTCTGGTTCTTCCCATGGAGGGACCCAGGGGCAAATATAGGATTTTGAAAAGGGGGGTGCAGGTGGCATGGTGCAAAATCACATAAAACATGACACAACTTTCTCCAGTTAAAGAGAAATCAAAAGCTTTACTAATATTCTAGTGGCTCAATGCTATATTATTCATTTTAAGATCAAAGCAAAAACAAATAGAAATGTATTGGAATGTTTACTAATTTGCTAGATTCTATATTAAGCTGAAAAACACAAGAAATGAGGCAAAAATGGAAATAATAGTCAAAAGATATTATGTTGTTAGTTCTGTAGTTGTTATAGTTAAATGTACATCTCATTCAAATTTGTAAAATACAATCTAGTCATCTTGAGCATCTTGAAAATGCTTCTGATACTTCACTGTCAGTCATTTCTACTTCTGAGTTAATGTTACTACACCTGAATTAAGGTTTTAACAGAGCTAAACAGTCTCCGTGGCCACAAAATAGAAAAGAGACATTTCCAGGAATGGCTAACAGACAGCAAAATTGTAGAAGACTATATAGTTTGAACAGTGGGACATCAGGACAATTAACAAGGAGACAGGGTTGTTAACATTTATGGAACGCAGAGAGATTGTCTGGAAGGAGGAGCCATAAAGTCAGTTGACTCCCTCACTGATGCCTGAATACAATTGCAACTGCCACACCGAGGCAATTGCTTTTAAAGTTTGGATAGAGTAGAAATAAAAGGAGGAGAGGAGGTGCAACTGCACCAATGCATCCTCACTTGATTCACCCCTGGAGGGCACAAACAGAATTGTGGGCATTGCCTTAATATTAATAACCCTAAAAACAATATTAAAAGCTAATTTCATAATGAGCTGTAAGGGTTAAAATAAAACGTGAGAATGGCAACTCTAAGCCCTTTTTGTAAGCAGTTACTAGCACAGTCAAATATCCTCTGAGCAGATTTGTTATTCGGCCCCTAAGGAGTCCATTTTGCAAGAGACGCTGTGATAAAACTTTGCCAGACAGTCTTCACTGCATAATAACAAATACCATGTAATTCTGAGATAGTACAGAAACCCTTACAGATGTTCTTCCTATTGGCAGGAAGACCTGCTTACCCTGTCATTGCATCCTGTGGATTACCATTATCCCAAGCCTGTTTCTCTGAAGAAATGCTTACCACAGTTTTTTTTCCCCCACCTTCCTTGCTCCTTTTGTGCAGGATTTGGGTTTTCTTGTGTGCTGAAGAAAAGTTATTCTCAAGGACTTATAATTAAAACTAAAAGCATTATATGGAAGATAGTAACAGGAGATACAGCATGCAATGTAAAAGTTAATATGGCATAGAGCTCATTAAGGATGTTTGTTTTGAATGGAAGTAGAGCATTAGTGGGCATGTCTATACATGATATTAACACAATGCAATAAATTTCAGCACAGTTCCCACCAAAGTATTGCTCCTGGATGTCATGTTTATATGTGGACCCGGGACTGTAGCACTTTGAGCCAGGTCAGAGCAGCCCCAGCTGGCAGGGATTCAGGGGGTCAACCTGCCAGCCCGGGGCTGGTCCAACACAGCACAATGTGGGGCTGGCTGGGGCACGAGGGTGCTTTAGTGTGGGGCTAGCTGGCAGGCAGCCCCAGCACTGAAGCACCCTTATGCCCCAGCCAGCCCCATCAGTATCATTGTGGTGCACTGGTGCTTGTGTTTACAAATACTATCCTATAGTGGTGTTTATTAGTTTACTGCAGCCTCATAGATCCAAACACGTAGACGCTGGGACTCTACTGCTCAGCTCCAGGGTAAACGTCTCATGTAGATGGGCCCAGTAGGGCTTTGGGAAGCTTTGGTCCCTGATTGAATTCAGTGGAGATTCAGCCCAATTCAGTGGCTGGATCTCTGAATCTGAATCATATCAGAGGACCCTTTAATCTCTCTGAATTGAATTGGAACCCTCCAAACTCATTTGGAGGGACTTGGAAAGATTCAGAGATTTGGACATAGAGACAGCTTTAAATGTTTTTTCTACGTACCACAAGGTAGCAGGGGCTTGTGAATGCGGTGACGCTGGGGCTCATAGTGTCCCACAGAAGTGCAGGGGGCTCCCCAGTGCGCCCAGCAGCAGACCAGAAGTGGACCAGAAGCACTTCCAGTCCACTTCTGGGTGTACTGGGAAGCGCGCTGGGGACAGTCCCACAAGCACCCATATCACGAGTTTTGCCTGTCAGCAGCTAGAGGTGCACGGCGCCAGAACCCCCCTGCACCAATCTCCTCGACAGCTGGCAGGCATTGTGGCCGCAGCAGGGGCCACCAATCCTGCAGCTGTCACCCCGCTGCGCCTTAACACACGCAGCGTCACCCATGGCACAAATTTTGCTTGTCCACAGCTTGAGGGGCAATTCCCCCCAAACGCCTGCACCGATCTTCTTGAAACGTGGCAGGCTTTGTGGACTCAGCAGAGGCCACCACCCTTGCAGTTTTTACCCCACATGTTGTAACTCCTATATGTGACATGAGTTTTGCTTTCAAGAATTTGTGGTGAAGTTTCCCCCAAACCTCTGCACCAAACTTCTTGAAACTTGGCAGACTTCATGCTCTCCGCGCAGTCTATCACCCCTAAAAATGTCATCCAAATCTGGCAAAAAACGATATAGATATCTTATTGTTTTCCCATTATACCATATAACCAGACCTCCGAGGCAGCTCTGAAGCTCTTTGGAAGCTCCGAGCCACTTCGGGAAGCCTAACAAGGCCAACGCTTCAACCCAGGCATGCTGCTTCAGACCCCGAAGCATCTGAAGCTTCTCCGGATCTGAAGCTCTGCCTGATGCCTCACACAGCCCTAATAATTTGTTACTGTATTAACAATAGGCCAAATTCTGTTCTCCCTTGCATATTCAAGGTTTTACTCTTGAATACAATGGAATTATTTGCAATTTTCACCCATGCAATGAAGAGTGAAAGATGGACTTCTATTTCTTCTTCCTCTAAAAACTTCTGCCTGACTACAAGAATGTCGTTTTGCAACTCTCATGAGGGGTAGAGGACGGTCACATTTTTAAAAAGAAAAACAGGTAGCCTAAAGGACTTGCCTATTGTCACCAGAGTCCATTGAAGAGCCGGCGGAAACAGTCGAACTCAGAATTCCAGGTTGCCACTACACACTTTACAATTAATTCTCCTTTCTGTTCCCTTCATACCATTTGATTCATCAGCTATATATGTTGGTTTTTCAGGGAAAGAAGTAGATAAATAGATGGTATGATTCCATTTTGTTAGTCTGAAAAGTACAAAGGTAGGTCACTACCAAAGGAAACTTAGAGCAAGTTGGGGAGGTGAAATAGGAAGATTAAACTCAAAAAATGAAGAGGAACAAAATATTAGAAATGTAACGGATATTTTCCTCAAGCTACAAGTTAAAGGATTTGTAAAAATCCTCAAGCTACAAGTTGAAGAATTTGTAAAAATTTTATCAAACATTATTGTGTGCCCATTATCAAGCAGTGCTGGGCAAGCACTATTTTAATTTCAGAACCGCTCAGCAGTTTATATTGTTTTTTTCCTTTGTCAGCTGAAGAAGCTCATGTTATAATGGAGAGAATGTCAGGAAACAAATATAAATGTTATTGCAAGAGGAAACCTGTTTCAATTCCCAGGATTACAGTTTAAAACATCTGTACCCCAAGAAGAACAATAAGAAGATTTATTTCTCTTATAAGTTCCAATTTTACCAACAAAAAAAAATCTTCCCTCAAATAAAATGCATGTTAAAGAAAGCTGTGAACAAAAGGATTTTCTTTTGTCGCTGAATGAGACAGAGAGAGAAAGAGAGAGTGCATATGCATGCACATATGAGAGAGAAAATATGTTATTCCTTTAAATGCTATATATGCTTCTTTTGAGCATGTACAGAAAATGAACTACAGTAACCGAAAGTAACTTAGTAAGTAAAGGTACAATTTAAATTAAAAAAGAAGAAATCTCAATGTACTACATTGGTTGATATTAGAATAAGCTCCATAAGCATCCAGATACAAGTTCTTTGTGCTTTGTTAGGCATAGTATGGACCTTTTACAACATTTAGATTCAGATGGAGTTTTTCAGTACTCTCTGTGGTATTTTGTTGTTTCATTCTTTATTTGTATTTTTAAGCTAGCAGGTAGCTTGGCATCAATCTCTCAGAGAAATTAAATTCTTCTTTGTATATGAATGCACGAGCCTTAGACACTGCAACCAGCAATTTAGACCCCCAAAATCCATCTGTTTAGACACGTTCATTGCCATAACAACTCCAATTTCCTACTTACAACCTTTGGGAGCAAGTGGCAGTAAAGCAAGGAAACAACAGGCTAAGCAAAGAAAATTCTTAAAAGCCTACACTACCCTTAAAGAACACAAAAGAGAGTTGAAGTCCTATGGAGAAACCACATGTCTCTGAAACTCTTATCCTGGGATCCCCCCTTTTTGTGACTCCCCATGTTTGGTCGGCACCCTTAGGCAAAGTGTCTTCTGCTTCAACTCTCTTTTTGTTAGAATTTCTGATGTTATTAGTGAAACTATTCCTTTTGCTTTCATAAATATGCTTTTCAACATACATAAAAAACAGCTCCTGACACCTTCTCAGTCCCTGATCTTCTTGCTGAGAACTTCTATGCTCCAATCTCCTCAAACCCCTGTTCTAAAAGGCTTTCAGGAAAAGAGTCATTCAAAGATAATGGCCTTGCCAACTGAATCCCTATTTCTTCAGAAGGGAGGATTCATTTAATATGAGCAGCCCTTGTTTCCTCTGTCACAGATTTTCAGACATAGCCTCTGCACTGCATGTCAAGCTCCTGCAAAAGAAAAAATACTCAAAGCCACATGAAACATTGCAGTCAAGGTGGAGGCTGAAATATAACATGGCATTCACAAAACCAAAATAAGATGCATCAGTTAACAAAGACTTATCCCGCAGGACATCATATATATCTTATGGAGACTGCCTTAACATAAAGAAGTGAAATCATAAAGAAATATTGTCCTAGTTCAGCAAAGTAGGTAAGCCTGTGCATAATTTAACCCTTCTGAGAAAAGCACGTAAACATGGATCAAAGCTAACTATTTAATTCCTCAGGAGTCAAAAGACCTTAAGCAAGTGTATAAGGGCTTTGCTGAATAGGGAGGAACTGCTGAATCAGGGCCTTTGAGGGCGCATCTACAGATGCAATTAGTGTGCCTCAGTAAACTTGGGCCAGAGCCAGCTACACATGGGTACAGCATCTTCACATGCATCCAGGACCAAAGTAGTTTGAGCCAAGACAGAGCAGCCCTAGGTTGGCAGCAAGCTCGGGGATTCACCCCCAGGCTCCACATGGCAGCATTAGGCAGCAGAGGGGATAGCTGGGGCACAAGAGTGCCTGAAATACAGAGCTATGTCCATGCCAGCCTGGGGCTTCTCCTTCCTGGCTCAAACTGGTGCAGTCCCAGTCAGCATCCACACATGCTTTCTGTGCAATCAGTGACTCCACCTTAAGATAGTACCATCTCTGACAGTACTATTTTACAGCAGAGTTAATTAATTTACAGCACCTAAATGCCCAGTGCATGTGTAGACAGTGGCAGTTTCCTGAGGAGTTAATTAGTCTACTCAGCAGCAAAGTGCATGTGTAGATAAATCCTGAGAGGAGATTAAACTAAATTAAAACTTTGTAAAACATTATTGTCAATATTTTCTGTCCAGACTCATGTAAAATAATTGCACTTTGCTTTTGCAAATTGCATGTATAATAACACTTTGTCCACAAATTTTTATGTTTAGTTACAGTACTTAATATATGCATTTAATATTCAGAACTAGAAAGGCGCTGCTTATACTTAAATAGTCATGCAGGTGTTCTGTTACATTATTTGAATAAGTTGTAATCAGAAATGTCATCTAATAATAACAAATTTCACACAGATATTATCTAATAATTATTTAAAAGTTACCATTTGCATCCAGATTCTTGGCAACAAACACGTTAGTTACAAAACACTTGGGAAGAATCGAACACAGGAAGGCAATGGAACAGAACAAACACAGTCATAATGTATTCAGAAATGTTGCAGAAGTATATATTGCTAGTGAAAAATGGTAACATAGTCACTCAGAATTGTCTAGAGCAGCTTCTATGCCAAGGAACTCTTACTAAGGTTTTGCTTTCTAAGACAAGCAGATGCAATTTGGCTCCATGAACCTGTGAGTGCCATACACTGTAAATCTGTGACTTGCTTTCTTTTACCACCCCAATCAACAAGAAGCAGTATCTCTACCATTTATGGGTGCTTGTACACGTGACAGGGCTTCAGTCCCCTAAATTGAAATGGTGGTGATTAATTGTGACAATTAAAACCCCACCATTTCAATTTAGGGGCTTCTATCACTGTTACAGCAAGGAGCCCAATGCTTTTATTATTTTTTTATTAAGCCTGTCCACTTCTCCTGCAGCTGGGGGGTGAGCTGCTGCCAAGCTGAGCATCCCCTGAGCTGTGGGGGACCCCGTTCCTTCCCTTTGAGATGGTAGCATCCCCTGGGGCTGCCCAGGTAGACTACTAGCAGGCCTGGGGCTGCCCCAGCTTGGGCTTGGGGAACAGTTGGATCAGACTGGGCGCTGCCTCTGAGCTGAGGCAGCCCCTGGCCCAGCATATGGCCCCAGGGGGAGCCCCTGCCACGGAAGAAAGGACCAGAGTCCCCCACAGCCCAGGGCCCGCTAGCAACTTGGCCCCCCAGCCACAGGCAGGCTCCGCATGGGGAAAAAAAGGATTGGACTCTTGCCACTTTTCTTTCTAGTGGACCCTGACTACATGAGCTGCCAGTGGGCTGAACAGCCCCCAAGTTGTCTGTGGAGAAGCGGTCCTTCCCTCTGCCACAGCAGTACCTCCTGGGGCCACCCAAAAGGGCAGCTAGCAGGCCAGGGGCTGCCCCAGCTCAGAGGCAGCACCCACCAGATCCAACTCTTCCCCCAGCCCAATGAAGCTTCCAGTGCTGCATGCACCATCCCCACTGCCTTCCCACTACCTGGGGCTGCCCGGGAATGGGCTGGTTTGCCCCTGGGGCAGTGCAGGGAAGCAGCAGGAGGGTGCTGGCTTCTGGAGAAGGCAGCAGGGATGGTGTACATGGTGCTGAAAGCCCTGGTTGGCTCAGGGAATTGTCAGATCTGGTGGGTGCTGCCTCCAAGCTAGGACAGCCCCTGGCCTGCTAGCTGCTTGCCTGGGAAGCCCTGGGTTTGCTGCCACTACAGGGAATCATAGAATCATAGAATCAATGAGTGGGAAGGGACCTAGACAGATCATCTAGTCCAACCCCATGCCATGGGCAGGAATGAGCACTGGGGGTGGGAGGGATCTTAAGACCCCAGCCAGGTGCCTATCCAGTCTCCTCTTGAAGATTTCCAGGGAAGGTGAGAGCACCACCTCTCTGGGAAGCCTATTCCAGGCTCTGGCCACCCTTACAGTGAAGTAGTTCTTCCTAATATCCAACCTAAACCTCTCCTCCCTCAGCTTGTGGCCATTGTTCCTGGTGACTCCAAGGGGGGCCCTGGGGAACAGACTTTCCCCGAGTCCCTGCTGCTGGCCCCTGATAAAGTTGTAGGCAGCCACAAGATCCCCCCTCAGTCTCCTCTTGCGGAGACTGAAGAGATTCAGGTCCCCCAGCCTCTCCTCATAGGGCTGGCCACGGAGGCCCTCAACCATACAAGTGGCCTCCTCTGGACCCTCTCCAGGTTCTCCACGTCCTTCTTGAAATGTGGCGCCCAGAACTGGACACAGTACTCCAGCTGTGGCCTGACCAGCGCCACATAGAGGGGGAGCAAGACCTCTCTGGACCTGTTAGTAATGCCCCTGTTGATGCAGGACAGGGTGCGGTTGGCTCTGCCTATTGCTTCGTTGCATTGGTGACTCATATTCATCCTGGAGTCAATCCTGACTCCAAGATCCCTCTCTGCCTCTGTGCTGCTGAGAGGGTCAGCCCCTAAGCTATAACCATAATGCTGGTTCCCTCTCCCCAGGTGCAGCACCCTGCACTTGTCCTTGTTGAACCACATCCTGTTCAGATCCGCCCACTTGTCCATCCTATCCAGGTCTGCCTAGATGCGGTCCCTGCCTGCCAGTGTATGCACTTTACCCCACAGCTTGGTGTCATCAGTGAACTTGAACAGGGTGCTCTCCACACCCTCGTCCAGGTTGCTTATGAAGATGTTGAACAGCACCGGCCCAAGGACCAAGGCCTGGGGGACTCCGCTGCCCACACCCTCCTAGGTTGACATCGACCTGTCCATCACCACCCTCTGGGTTCACCCCTGGAGCCAGTTTGCTACCCATGTGACCATGCATTCATCAATGCCACAGTCCCTCAGCTTGAAAGGAAAGGACTGTGGCCCCCTGCAGCTCAGGGGCCTCTCAGCCCTCTGGCAGCTCATCTGGGAAGACTTCAAGAGAAAAAAAAGCATCAAGGGGCCCAATCCTTTTTTTTTCATTGAGCCTACCTGCCCACATCCAGGGGCAAGCTGCCAGCGGGTCCTGAGCTACAGGAGGCCCCAGTCCTTCCTTTCATGGCAGTGGCACCCCTCAGGGCCACTCAGGCCAGCTGCTAGCAGCTTGCAGGCAGCACCCAGCCTAATCCAACTGTTCCCTGAGCCCAAGCTGGGCCCACTAACAACCCTCCTGGGCAGCCCTGGGGGGGAACTGCCACAGCAGAGGGAAGGACTGGGGCCCACACAGCTAAGGGGCTGCTCAACCCACCAGTAACCCAACCCCCTGTCCATAGGAGAGGCAGGCAGGCAGGCTTCATGGGGAAAAAAGAAAAAAAGAATTGGGCCCCTCACCACTTCTGCCTTCAGCCCACCCCTGCTGTCACTGGGGAGCAAGCTGACAGATTAAAGGCTACAACATTACAAGTAGCTACTTTGCAAACTAAACTACATGCAGATGTGGTTTAGTTTGCAATGTAATAAACTCATTTAAATCACAAAAAAAACTCTGTATGTGTAACGTGTGACAGTTGAACCACAAAAATAGACAATTTTCATCACATGTACAAGCGCCCTATGTGTCTGTTTCAGTTGTAACCTTAAGCAGTCTTCCAGAATACATTACATAGCTTCAGTGAAGCTACTTATGTACTTAAATGTATACAAATACCTGAGTATTTGACTGGATCAGGGCCAGAGGGCTCAGCAATTTGTAGGGGGAAAAAACCTCTTATAGTGAATTAAAATATCATGATTTGACAATTTTGTGTATTTAACATTTTGAATAATGTGTATCCTGGCAGCAATTCCTCATAAACTGGGGTTGTAAAAGAAAAAAAGAAACAGATCCTTACAACATATTGCACTCGCAGACACATAGGCATGGGCATGGAAGCATGGACTCTAGGACAGATGAGTATAGCAACAACTGAGACATATGGTCTCAGACTTTACCTCCAGAAGCAGCAGACCAGGAAAGGTGTTTGTGATTCTGAGGCAGAATTATGGGTAGGTATCATAATAGAAACAAGCTGAAAAGTGATTTTTGCTACTGTGCAGGCATGTCTACGCATGTATAAACGCACCTTTTCTAATGCGCTTTAATTTAGGACCTCAAATGCGAGGTCCTAAATTAATGCACATTGGGTAGTAGTGTATTTGCATGCTTTTTCAGTGGTGCTTACTACACAGTAGACTATTTTACTGTGCATTATCGTAATGTCACATTTTTTGATGTAAAGCTTTAATGTGCAGTAAAATAGTCTACTGTGCATTAAAACACACATGTAGACATGTCCTGTGTGTTGTATTGTGGGAGTGACTAAGCCAGACTATTTCAGATCAGGATCTTACTTGTGTTTTCCAGCAAAAACTTTACCCCGGCAATACGCATAAAGAATTAGTGACTCTTGTGAATTGTGTACTCTTTTATGACCATGAGAGGAGAACAATAAAAATGCTAGGACTACCACATATAAAAGTCCATTGTGTGCCTACATGCTTGAAGTCTAGCATGCTCAAAAGCCTTATAAATCTAGGATCAGGGAACTTAAAACAGCTCCATATAGTGAATGTTTAACTGCAACATGTCCACATGAATCTTTCATAAAAAATTAATGTTTAAATATCTGCTTCCATTTTTTTGAAATCTTAGAAAAATATTTTCATTGTGAATTATTCTGGCTTACTATAAAATGCATCATGAGTGACTGGTGCCTCCTGAACCTGGGGCGGCACCTGCAGAAGCCTCCAGCGGTCCTGTCAGGGGAAGAGCCCCAGCCCTACTGACAGTATCAGTGTCAGCTATCGGTGGGGGGCACCAGTCCCATCACGGGGGGCACGTGCACCCCCATGCACCCTCTAAGGGTCGCCTGTGAGATGCATTGCAAAGTGTGTGTCCCTTAGCTTCAGAGACTTGAGATTTGTTCTACCAAAGACAAACTCTTTGGGTATGATCACACGAGTACACACATGCCTCTTGCAGTATCTCAGACCCCTTGAGATGCTGCAAGACGCACATGCAGGAACAAAAAAAAATGTTCCCCACTCTGCATATTTGCAGTGCAGGAGCAAAAATTAATACCTGGAGATCTAGGTACCAAAACATACCCCAGGGGGAAAAAGTGGGGCAGGGCATGGTCCTGGACCATGCCCTGAGGCAACTGGAAGCTGAGGTCCTCCACAGAGACACTCTGGTAGCCAGCCAGAGTGTCTGTATGGCTGTCCCTTTCCCCCTGTGTTGAAAAACACTAGCTGCCCATGCAGGGCAAGCAGCAGTGCAGGCTGCAGGGACCTGGACCCAGATTTATGCCAGGTAAGAAGAGGGTTGTGGGGCTAAAGGAGGAGGGAGGGGACCATGGGGGGGGCTCAGCTCATCCCCAGGCTCCCTACTTGCTCCCCCAGTTTCCCATGCATTCCCCCATCCCCCACTCATTTCCCCAGCTCCCTGCTCACTCCCTCACCCAGATCTGCCCCCCCCCCCAGCCTGCACTCACTGGCATTAGCAGCTGCAGTTGGGGCTGCTCGGAGCTTCATGCCCCGTGGGGCAGCGGGGGTCAGCCTCGACCACCTGGCACCCACATTGCCAGACAGCTTGGCTACTGTCCGCCCCGCAGGGCCCAGAGCTTCCCTGCAGGTGCTACTGACCTCCCTGCAGGGCCCAGAGCCCCCACCCCCACAGGTGCTACTGACTTCCCTGCAGGGCCCAAAGGTCCCCACAGGGGCTACTGCCCTCCCTGCGGGGCCCAGGGCCCCCCTGTAGGTGCTACTGCCCTCCTTGCAGGGCCCACAACCCCCTGCTGCCCCAGCCTCCTGAAGCAAGTAGCCCCTGCAGGGGGGCTCTGGGTCCTGCAGAGAGGGCAGTAGCCCCTGTGGGGGACTCCAGGCCCGGTGGGGGGGAAGTCCATCTGCTGTGGGGGGGCTGTGCCTTGGAGGGGGCAGGGGACCCACCCTTCCTAAGCAGCCACCCCACACAGCGACCCACACCCAGAGGCCCCTCACAGTCCCCGACACCTACCCACACACAGACCCACATACCTCCACACCCAGTCACATACCCACACACATCTTCCCCAGGTGCAGAAAACTTTTATTAAGAACTACATGTCCCAGAATGCCCTTCATTGAAGCCTCACTCTCTTGATTGGGTCAGCTCTGACTGAGGCCAACACAGTTGCTGGCCCCAATCTCCCCTACCATACCCAAGGTAACCTGCTGCATGCCAGAGGGTGTGTGGCACAGGGGTTCCTCAACAACTAGCAGTGCACTGCATGTGCTAAAAGTTAAAAGGCATAGAATATAAAGTACAGAGTGCCAGGGTAAAGATGAGACAGATGAAATATAAAAATGCAATGCGAGGTAGTGAAGATCAAAGGCCACTGGGGTAGTAAGTGAGTTAGGTTAGATGCAGTAGACTGATTTAGCATAAACTTTAGACAGATATGGGAAGTTGTCTTTGGGAAATAGGTTTTAATTAAAGGGGGAATGTGTTCACCGGGATATATTTAGAGTCATGTTTCCAGTGCACCTTGGCTTTCCTTGTCTTTTACTGGATATTTTTGTTCATTTCCTTTAGTGACACTCAGCTCAATTGATATGTAGATGTAGTTTGTAGGTTCCTCCTACAGAAAGCCACTTCAGCTTTCTGGCTTGCTCTGAGCTTTGCCACACCTATGCAATGAGCGTGCTAGGTCTCTGCCAATACTTAGAAGGAAAAAGAAATGCACAAAATGGGAGGATGCAGGCAAAAAGGGGCTTCTTGTTACAGCACAAGGTGTCCTGCTGCTAGTTGTCCCCAGGGAACCAAACATCCACGTTCATCTGGACACAGCCTTAGAGATTAAGTGTATAATAGGAACTATACAACCCACTCAGTGACAGGATCTATGGGGTTAAAAGACAGAGCATCTACCTTCCTTGGTTGTAGCTACTTTTTTGAGCTGTGATAGTTGAGGATGAAAGAGATGGTTATCAGTGAGGCTGAGGACAGTCCTAAAGGAGGTTACCTGCCTAAAGAACTAGACCACAAACCGCAAATGGAAGTGAGATTGTTGGAAAGGCTCCGGGTAGGAAGTTCATGGAACTGTTGCTTGAAGGAAGGGTGGGGAGTGCTGCTTTCAGATGCCATCCCCTCATTCAGAGATGGAGGGCCATGGAGAGAAAGCTCCAGCAGGGAGAAGACTCAGGACCTGCAGCAGCAAGGTAGCTGTAAAGACTGGGTAGATAGTCTGATGTTCCTGGTGACGTTTTCAATAAATCCAGGGCCCTGGAAGCCCTCCTGGATTTGCTTAAGGAGTGAGAGGGAAGGGAGAGGAAGATACCTTCAGTGTCATACTATTTTGGGGAAACGCTTGACCCCAAAATGTATCTCTCTTAACTACCTGAGAAAAAATGTTCTTTGCTTAAGTGAACACACATTTTTGTCCTGACTGCAAGCCCTGTAAATATAGCTGGAGTTTAAGAGTGCAGCTGGCTTATCCTTTTTTCATCCATTATCTTTGCTAATAGAATTAAATATCCCACATTAAGCCTACGACATCTATGCATCCTTTTTTTTTACTTCCATCTACTTCCCTCACCCCCTGGTGGGACTACTCTGGACCCGCAGGGAGCCTTCTGAAGGTCCTGGGGAAAAGTTGTCATGTAGGATAGAAACAAAAATAATATTTTATCAGTGTTAAACATGAAAGGAGTATCTGCTATCAGAATATATCCAATATGCTGACCGACATGGAGAGGAGTGGTGGCCTTGTGATTAAGAGACAGAGTGAGACGCAAGAAAATTGGCTTCTGTTTCTGTTCTGTTCTAGAAATTAGGCTGGTGCAAGCGTGGACAAGTGACTTATGAAAAGAAAGCTGCACATTGAATGGCAATGGAAGTGGGATGGTAGCACACTGTTTGGAATGTCTTCAGAATACAAAAAGGGCATGATTTCTGAGAGGCAGTATTGTTCAGTGGTCAGCATGCTAAACAGGGAGTTAAAAGACCTGGGTTTTACTCCCCGCCCTGGCTAATGACCTGCTGTGCAAATTCTGCCTCTCTTCCCCAACTTTCAACTATATATTTAGATAGAAGGTCAGGGACTACTTCTTATTACATCTTCCCTTCCCCCACCTACCTGTCTCACATCTATTAACTCCCATCCCCTCTGATCTTCTTTGCCACACATTTGCATTTTCACAGACCTGCATTTAGCATATTGACTTAAGTTTCTCTTCCACCCAGGAAAGCACACAAACACCAGCAGACTCTCCCTATGCTTGAAGAAGGATGTTTGTGCCTGAAAGCTTGTAAAGAACATTTTTTCCAACTATTATCTAGTCTAATAAAAGATATCACATTTACCCAAAAAACCTTGTCTTCTTGCTACATATGCACATAGGGTCCAGTACAATGGGTCTTATTTTTAACTGGAAACTATAGGTACAACCATGCTATTTTAACTCATTGGCTTTCTTCAGGCAACTAGTGCTCAACTTTGCTCCACTGAAGTTAGTTGAAGTTTTGCCATTGTCTTCAAAAGAAGCAAGTCCCCACTGCCAGAGAAGAAGAGAATAGGAGACAGGAAATCACACTCAATTCATCTATCATGTGAAATTTCCAATAAATATTCTACAACAGAGATGCCAAATTGCCTTTTTACAGCTGACACAAGCAAGTCTGCTTCTGGGCTAAGAAAATGAGAGGGAAGATAGTCATTAGTGCTCATTATGCAAATGACAGTTAGCTGAGGAAAAAAGTGTGTGTGTGGGGGGGGGGGGGGAATGCACAAAGCCAGGCAGCATCCAGCCATCAGAAATTACTACAAAGTAGACAATACAGTCTGTTGCTGATCCAGACAAAATTT
>NW_017728950.1:72649005-72650128 GCF_001723895.1 Crocodylus porosus
ATTACCCGGGACCCTCTTTTTACCCCCTATGTATTTGAAGAAGGACTTCTTATTGTCCTTAATCCGGGAAGCTAGTCCTATCTCCATCTCTGACCGTTATTCCTGGTCACTCCTGGCAGCACACGGGGGATAGATTATGTCTTCTATTTCCTTAATCTTTCAAAACAGTAAAGAATATCATCCACAAGAATTCTCATCTCTGAGAAACTTCATGGGGGAAATCCATAGTCTATTGAAGCCAAACTATCTACTGCTTTCAATTTGATCTCTCAGATTTAATCATCACTATTCATGCCATATAAATTACAACCAAATTTGACAAATAATTTTTAAAGGTTTCCTCTAGCAAATGAATGAGCAGCATTCATTCATTATCAAGGTTTGGATCTTTGTTTGTATTGTAATTTTGAAGTAATTTATTCCTAAAATACTCTATGCATAATTATTAACATCTTTCCATTTTAACTAAACAGGGTGCAACTACCTCAGCATACGTCTTAAGAAACATGTATTCCAGAATCAGAAAAAATCAGGAATGTGTTTGAGTCAGACTAACCAAGTAGAGAACTATGCATCTTCTTAAAAGTGTAACATCATTGATTGTGCTCTTTTTTTCCACTGCCAATCTTCTCTTTTGATCAAAAGTATAATTAGAAGATACAATCAAAGCATAGGGTTCATTACCAGCCAATCTCTGTTCCTCAGAAGTTTGGCCTTCTGGTGCTTTTAAGGAAGTACAATAGCAAAGCATTTCTCCCAGCAAGATGGGCAGTGTTCTAAGGTCTTAAGGAAACAGTTCCAAACTTGCTAGCAACATTGGTATAAAAATACTATGGACCAAACCTTTATCTTATGTAACTTCGGGGAGACCAAACAAATTTAATTAGTTATCTCAATCTGTTCTAACTCTATCCTTTTGATAAACAAAATGGCTGGATCTCTTAGTTTTGTAGTAAAACCTCCAGTTTTTTCTTTCCTTTTTTTTATTGCATTCACTCCCCTTCCCCAACCATTTCTGACTTTTTCTCTCCCTCTCTCTTCCCTATAGATAAGTATAAGTGAGCTCAAACTTAGGATAAGCTTTAAACATTTTTATTTTGGTAGCAAGTTTTTGGTTTTGGAT
>NW_017728950.1:72650139-72674974 GCF_001723895.1 Crocodylus porosus
ATGCAAAGTACCCATTTAATAGGTTGGCTTTTTCCTGGGCATCAGTTGTCAGTTGCCCCATCTGGTTCGGCAGGGGTCCAGTGTTGCCCTTGCTTTTCCTCCGGCTCCCGACACATCTGAAAAAGGACGTTTCATTGTCCTTGATGCTTGAAGCTACTTGGAGTTCATCCTTTGTAGGCCCTTTGTTTTAGCCTCAGGAGGTCTGCTAGATCCCTGGAAAGCTAAGGGGGCTGCTGTGCTCTATTGCTGCCTTTCCTCCGAGATGGAATAGGCTCAGATGTGCATTGAGGATTGCTCCCTTGAGGAGCAACCATTCATCCTGAACTCCCCTCCCCCTGGTGACGTGGTCCCTTAGGGCCTCGCTGACAAGCCTTCTGAGCAAAGTCGACTTTCCTGAAGTTGAGGACTTCAGTGTTGCTGCCTGACTTGCCAGCTTTATGGCGGATGGCGAAGGTGATCAGGTTATGGTCGCTGTCACCCAGCTTCCCAGCTATCACTAGGTCGCCAGTTAGGTCATCCCCAGTAGCCAGTACCAGGTCGAGCAGCACTTTACCTCTCATTGGCCTGTAGACTTCCTGAGTCAGGGAGAGGTGATCCTCCCACGAGATGTCCGGGTAATTGAAGTCACCCATGACAACCAAGGTCCTGGAGCAAGCGGCCTCAGTCAGTTCCCGGGCGA
Source organism: Crocodylus porosus (assembly GCF_001723895.1). Classification (NCBI taxonomy): domain Eukaryota; kingdom Metazoa; phylum Chordata; order Crocodylia; family Crocodylidae; genus Crocodylus; species Crocodylus porosus. The sequence goes on from NW_017728950.1 coordinate 72,650,819, forward strand.
ACTTAATATCTAACTAAATGGAATCGGTATACCAATGGTGACCCCAAATTGCGCTGGCCCTTACAGGGTTCATGGGATCATATCCTCAAACACCTCCAAGAAAATTTAAAAAGTAAGCACCCTGTTCAAATGAAAGCCTGGTACCTATAGGAAAACAAGTCCAAAAAGCGCCATAAGCACACCCTTGTGGCTTCCTATAAGGATAATGAAAAAAATTAAAAAGCAAAAGCCAGAGGAGCGTCCTGCCTATTCTCACCTGGTCCAAGCCTTTAAGGCACATTCCGGCAATCAGGACCCAGAAACCAGCCTCCTTGCCATGGTTATTCAGATCTTTGTTTTAGGGCTGTTACCTAGGATCTCTGAGTCCCTGCAAAGCACTGTGATTGGGCGGGAAGCCAAACCCCTCGCCGAAATTTTGGCTGCTGCCACTCATTTCTATAGTAAAGCCCAACAGCAATCAAAGGCTCAGGACAAGCTGATGGCTTTGCAAATCAGAGATCTCCAGGGTGACGCCAAACCCCAGCACCCTGCAGGACCATTTCGCTCGACCCGACCACCCGGTCCCTCTTGACATTCCAGTGATGTCTGCGGCTACTGTAAGCAAAGAGGCCATTGAAAAAATGAGTGCCCAAACAAACCCCGGGGGCCCTCGCTCTCAGGTAGTACCCCTCCGTTTCAGCCAGGCGCCCACCGAGCTCCACCATCCGGACCAGCTCCTCTCCAGTCCTTCAAAGGTGAAAATCAGTATTAGGACAGCGGAGAAGACCCAGAGACTCTAGCTCCTTTACTTTCTACCTTCTCCTATGCTACAATACCTGTTACTGTGGGAAAACAGATTGTTCCCTTTCGTGTTGATACCAGTGCTGCTTTGTCTATGCTTAGCTCTGATTTTGTTTCTAAGGTTCCCGTTTCTGATAAAGTAATCACCGCTGTAGGTATTGGGGATCAACCTATTGACCACCCGGTTACACAGCCGCTCTCATTTACCTTGGGTCCCCTTACTGAGCAACATGCGTTTTTGCTGAGTCCTTGCGCCTCTGTAAATCTGTTGGGGCAAGACCTCCTTTGTAAATTGCGGGCAACAGTTCACTGTTCTCCAGATGGGGTTTTTCTCACATTATCCCAGGTTCAAATTCCTGCCTTGATGATGACACTTATGGAACAGGAACCCGAGTCCAATTCTTCCTCATTGCAACAGGAACTATTGGCTCACCTTCCTGAGGCCTTTTGGTCCCACTCCACAACTGATGTGGAGCTTCTTAAGAGTGCCATCCCAGTTTCTATCAAGGTTAAACCAGGAGTGTCTCCCCCATAGGTCCCGCAATACTCGCTGTCTGTTGCTGCCTCTCGAGGCATTGCACCTGTCAGACAAGGTCTCCTAGAAGAGAGTGTCCTCGTACCTGCCCGCTCCTGTTGTAATACCCCAATCCTTCCAGTCCAAAAGAAGGAGAAGCGTACATCTGGGTGTGCATACATGAGCCTACACACCCAGCCAAAGGAATCCCAGTGCTTGGGGTATCGATTGCTCTTGAGGATTGGAGAAACAGTACCAATACCAGCTTCGTCAGATTTTCCTACCACTCCAGTAACACACAGCAGTCAATCTCTGAATGATGGAAAAAGGCTTGGGATAGCTGAAAACCGTCTTTTAGACTTGAAGCAGCCCTGTGATATAGGTCCAATTGGAGTGGTAGGATGGGCAAAACTGGTTACTCAGTGGGGCGCTACCCCAAATGTTGAGTAGCCTTCGATTATCACTCCCATAATATGTCTAGGATCCTGCTGGGAAACACGTCCCTTCAGTGCACCAACGGATGTCTCACTATTCATATAACCCTGGAGGATACCCATAGTCTGGTAATGAATGGGTCTGAATTTTATGTGTTGTTAGGTTCTACTTCTTGTAACCAATCAATATCTCAATGCAGGTGGGTGGGGAGCACACGTGCCCCTTCCTATACCTTACAGGTCAATCGAAAATGCCGGATTGGGAGCACAACCTGTAGGGACCTCAGCACTGTAGCCACTCCAAGCTTGTTCTGGCTATGCAGAAATGATGCCCACAAGATTTTGCCCTGGCACTGGGTCAGCACCTGTACCCTGGGGAGACTTGTCCAAGAATTTGACTTATACCCAAGCCTCTCTCTGCATGAGGTGTCTAATCTCCCACCTGGCTTGCCCAGATCTAGGCGAGCTGTTGAAAATCCACCAGTTTGCTAGCCCACAGGAGTCCATCAATTTACTAGGGGATTTCTCCCTTGGTTGGGGGTAGCTGAACTAGAAAGAGCTATTGTAAACATTTCAGGAGTTATGGAGGAATTTTTTTAATGCCAGCGCCAATGCTTTAGGAGCTCTTAATGATGAAATTACCCAGATAGGGCAGGTGGCTACCAAAAACCGTATGGCTTTGGATTATCTCTTAGCTGCCCAGGGTGGGGTCTGTACTGTTATTAATCACACTTGCTGTACCCGGATCAATCAGCACCAACAAGTGGATAAAGACCTCTGTACCATAAGAAGGCAGTTGCAGGTGATCCATGCGGTTGCAGAGGAGAAACCCTTCGATTGGTGGGAGTGGTAGGGGCCCATCCAGATGTAGGGGGATCCCTGCTAAAATGGTGTATCCTAAGTTTATTATGCATTTTTCCCATTTTCATTATTATTCAAATGATTCTGTGTTGTTTACACTGTTGTCTATCAAAAACTGCTCAGAGTGTTTCTAGGCTCTCTAGGACCGAATTACAGATGACGGTGCTCAAGGAAGTGGCCTATGAGTGCAAACGACAAGAAAATGTCAAAAGCCTTATGAATGTAGAGATGTAAGCACAAGCGCTTACAAGGGGGGAATGGTGAGGAATGGAAAAGTACTGAAAGGAGTGTTTTACTGTGTCGGGTCAGGATGGTGGGGAAGATGTGATATGGGTAAAAGCTGAGCGAGAATAACACCACAGCTTTCAAATAAGCTTATCAGGAAACAGCATGAAAAAATTTGCTTCTACTTTTTTACTTTAACGTTTCTCCAGGTATCCCAAGTACACCAAGCACATACGTACATACATATCACAGTACCCAATTTAGGAATTCACTTGTGTGTGTATGTGTAGGTGGGTCATATGCGTGTAAATTAGTGAATACACACATATATATTTATAGATATAGATATTGTGCATGTGGTGTATGAATTAGTAATCAGCATATGTGTATTGAATGTGCAGGTGTTGGTAACTGGTAACTGATTCTGTCTAAATTTGGTGTGTGTAGTGTGCGTGAACCTAGACTACTTATTTTGAACGTATGTGCCTGAGCTGGTAGTGTGAGTGTGTATGCCTAATAGGGGTGTATGCACCTAGTCAGTGTGTGCTTAATTGATTTTTATGTGTGCATGTGCATTTGTACACCATGCCTTCCTGTCTAACAGTGCAATATTGAGAGCCTGACCCCTCAGGGCAACAGTTTAAGGTCATGTTTTCCAGAGCTTGCCTCCTTTCACATATGATACTGTCCATCAAATATGATTACCTTTTTCAGACCACTTTCATCAACAACCTTCATTTGAACAATAGATGTGTAATTTAGTAGCAAAATTAAATCACTGAGTTTATTTCAACAGACCAAAACATCAGCTCCAATGTGAGTCAATCATCAACTTGCACATGGAAAGGGAGATACTTGGTTACTTGGATACTTCCAATAACATAACTAGGGGTGGGCAAGTGGGCCACCAGCCCTGGATGCCAATTTAGAGGAGGCATAAAAATGGTAGCCACTGACACTATTAGCCAGAATCTGCTGCCACCCAGGGTGCAGAAACTGCTTGTTATTCCTCTGGCTACTTCCACAGCTCTGCCCCTTCTCAGGCGAAAAAAAGTGCTCATTGTAGGCACAGGAACTTTCTGCCATCTGGGACAACAAGAAGTGCTTGGTGAAGATGAATCACTACAATTAAGTGACATCTACGTCCAACGTCACCTCTGAAAGGCAACTCAGGAGCACAACTGCAGTTGGCACAGTGTAGGCATAGTGTAAGATAGCCTGTGATGTCAGTTAGGTATCAAGCACTTCAAGGTGACTTATAACTATGAAGAGACATTGCAGATTGTAGTTGGTGATGATCCCATGGAAGCCTACTTTCTCACTGGTGCTGGGGTCAACACTGAGGCTTTTGAGAACTGTGAGGGTGCTGACCATAAGGAGTGTGAGCAGTGTCCAGCCTCTATCCTGGTCATACATGAGGAGAAAAGCCAGGGCAACTTTGGGGAGTTCCTCCTCCTATTTGGGGTCACTGAACAGAAAGCTTAGAGCTGTCAAGTCACAACAGCTCTGATGTCACCAATGGACCAGTATGACCCATCCTAACTTATTATCCTGTCTATATACCTGGCTGCCCACTCCACACCACCACCTCTGCCAAACATCCTCCTCCTTCACCTCTGACAAACCAGCCCTCCTCCTCTCAGCACCTGGGGATCTCTCAGCACTTGGCTATCACATCACAGGCTTTCTTACACTTCAGAAGCCAAACAGCATGAATAGCTACCTAATCACCAAGTAACGTTCAATGTTACAGCATCTGTCCCCTCTTCTCCCCTACCACCATGCCTTCCAGGCTTTGGCAGTACACAAATGGCCCATAATGTCACGTCAGTGAAGCATAATTATTCATTATTTCCCCATGCAAGGAAAATGGTTTTTTGGGTGAAGGAAGTGGGGGGTGTACATGTTTGCATTTTGCTTCTTACAGGGAAGGTTCAAATTAAAAACCAGTGGTTGGAGAATGTGTTGCCAGCCTAAGCAGGAGCTCGTGGGCTTAGTCCATGACTTTATAAAATGGGGATGCTAACACACCCTGTTCAGTTCCTTTGTTTTGGGGCTTGGTATCTGTATGTCAGAATTAATACCTACCCCCCATTAGACAATAATTGTAACCACTTAGAATAGGGCAAGTAATGAAGCCCATTTAAGCAGAAGCTGGGAGACAGTGGGGGCAAACAGCCTATGGACTTTCTCTGCTATACTCAGAAGTCCTCAGGAGATTCCAGAGACTTGGACCCAAAAGGCCTGCTGGGATTTCTGCTTTCCAGCCCCCTAGCCACTGTGCTTTGTCATAGCATAGACTCAGAGCCATTTTGAAGTGCTTCACCTAGAAGACTGTGCAGTGCAGAAGCACTTTAAATGTGAATGGGACTTGAAGTTTTGCAAATCTACATCTGCCCACACCCTTAGATATTCTCCCCACCTCCCTTTGCCAGACATGCCAAACAGAACAAAGCAGAGTCCCTCACAATACCGCCCTAACAGGGTACTGGCAGAGACATTTGGAGCAAGGTACGGCAACAGCGGTACTGGTATAAGGCATCCAGCAGAGTTGTCATAAGCTCTGCCGAATTACTCCTGGAGAAAAAAATTGGGAATAATGCCTATGAGGAAATCTGCCAACTGCTGGTGTCTCCTCACTAGTCATCAGCCTGTTGTAAATTTTATCCAGGGCCATCCCTGGGGGGTGGATGCAATTTGGGGCAACCGCCCTAGGCCTTGCACTTTGGGGATCCCCATGGAACTGGGCAGAGTGCCCGCAACCCCTCCTGCAGGGCCTGCCTAGTACTGGTGACTCCATGCCACCGCTGCTGCCGTTAGCTTCACGTCCAGCTGCTCACTCCCCCCTTCCCACCACTGCCACCGCTGCTGGCTTCTTTGTGTCCAGGCCCAGCACAAGCTGATTTGCCCCAGGCCTACACCCTGTTTGGGTCATCTCTGATTTCAACTATTCAGTTTTCTTACATAATGATCAAATGCTCTTGCCATTAAAAAAAAAATCACCACCCTCTGATTTTATGATCACCCCAGCATTTGCAAAATATAAAATAAGCAGCACTAAGCACTGCCTTCAAATGGTCAAGGAAAAAAAGATCATCCAACACCACATAAACTATTCTCCTTTCACTTACTGCACAGTCTACTCCCTTTCACTGCAAAAAAACATACCTATACTTTATTTATTTATTCTGATTGAGAAGGAAAAGCAGATTAATACGAACTACCAAGCGACAGGATGCACTACAAGTCAGCTATGTAAGATGGAAAGATCAAGACACTGAAGGAATACTGGTGCCATCACTAAAGGAAGGAAAGGAATAGAACTTCTAGGAAAGTAGCCAGCAAACACTTGAAGTAAGATAACAATTTGAGGCATACAAAGATTTGGAATAGGAGCAACATTTCTGTATATCATGGTGAATGGAATGTCCAATATGAATGTTGAGGCTGATTTAGGTAGCTATGGGAAATTTAGTTATCCAGATTCACTGCTGTCCTGGAGCTTTGTTCAAGACAGTAAGAGAGGGATTCTGAAGCAGTATAAGTCTACTGCCAAGTGACAGAAGGCTCAGACAGAAGACAAGCTCCCTGTTGTAACTCATGGAGCCACACAGGAAGTGCCATGGGTTACAATGATCCCAGAAAGTTCACTGTTGTGTCCCAGATGTTGGGGAATCCAGCTGCTGTTTAGAGTGTCGGGGGGAGGTGGGGTCCAATACACCTGCCTCACCCTCCAGCACTGGCAGAAAAAACCCAGGCTGAACTCCCTCCACTCCTTTTCAACCCTCCCATTCTGAAAACAGCACCAGGGCTGGGAGGCAGTACAGACAGAAGTTACTAAAGGCACTTCATTTTGGATTTGCATGGGATTGGGGGGTTTTAAAATACTCTGTAGCCATGCACTTTTGTTTGGTCACAGCTGTAGAGTGCTTTCTGGAGCCTGATCGAGTGAAAATCGTCACTTCCGTCTGTGCTTTAAATTGTGCTATAGACATAGGAATCTTTAGTGGTTGCTAAACAGAGGATCTGTACAAATCCAAGGTGCTGCCACTTTAGACAATTAGACAACCTTTGGATTGCAAGATATTCTTCCTCAAGCATTAAAAAGCTTGTTTACAAGCTTGTAAACTTGTAAACTTGATTGCAACTACATAAGTTGGTCCAATAAAAATCTCACCCTAAAAAATCCTTTCCTCTCATATCATTTCTAGATCATCACAGCTACATCGCTCTTATACTACCATAAGAGTATGTGCAAGAATTCTACTGCTTGGTATGTTCCCTTTTGTAAAACCATTCTAAAATCTGTACCCTTATAGCTTGCCAATAACTCCAGCTGCAGCTTACAGAAGGTAGAAGCTGCTAGGAGAAAAAATAAAACCCAAGAGAAAAATAGATGGTTGAACAATCACGTGCGTATGGTGTGTGTGTGTGTGGGTGGGGAGTGGGAATTATGCCCTTCCATTAAAAAAAAAAAATCCCACAGGCAAAGATTAATTGCAAGATCCTCCTTGGAAAACTTCCCCAAGCTGTTCTATCGAGGGCCATTGAGTTTGCCTCCTTCACAGAAAGACAGGTGTTCTTCTAGAATGTCATTCGGATGCCATAGGAAAAGGCACAATATAAGACATTAGGACAATATAAGACAATGTAAGCCGTTAGGATGCAGATTTTAGAATGGTTTCACAAAAAGAAAATTGTGGTCAAGAGAAGTGCATTCTGCTTTCACTTGGGAAGGGAGCACTTGTGGACTACTGCCAGCCAACTTAAAGCTCCACCACTCTGCGCACCACAAGTGACTCAGTCATGTTAGCTTGAAGAGAGAAGGGAAGATTTAGGAAAAGAATCAAAGAGACACTGCAGTAATGAAAACCATGCAGCTTATTGTTCATACACATGGTTAGACACTGTGTTCATCTAACTAAAAAGGGACAAAAATTATTTGTGTTACAGGATTCTGTGCGTTTTTTTCAATGTGTTTCTTTTTGTTTTTCCTAAGTTTGATTTTTCACATGGTTTGTTATAAGCCAGGAATCTTGGGAAACTTTATATAGGAGTTGATCCCACAAAAGAGCAAATACCCTCATCTTCCACGGATGTCAGTTTGAGTTGCTGGCACTCAGCAATAAGCAGACTTTGGCCCATGTTACCTTACTCTTTCTGGGAGACTTTCCTCCATCTTTGGTGTTTTTATGCAACAGACATTTCTTTCATATTGATTTTATTTCCCTCCTTGGACTGCTTTAAATTTGCAATAGCATAAAATTAAACACACATACAGAAAGAACCTCACATTCGGAAGAAAGCATTTGTGAACATCCCTTTCTACATAAGAGTTCTTGCGGGCAATACCTTTTATTGGATTAACTGCATGACCAGGATAGACATAGACAAGCCTTTTGAGCATCATGATACCCTTCCTCAGGTCTCCCTCAGGAAGGCTGGTGCACTAGGTCCAATAAAAGATATCACCCACAAGAATTCTTGCCTCCTGCTTATTTTCTGAACCATCATGGCAGCAACATTCTTTCTACAGGTTAATTTCTACATACATATCTTTTCCACATACTAATCTGAATGTTCTGCCTTTAATCTGGTATGTAAAAATACACCACCATTCTATTTAAAACACTTGTCCCCTGACAGACCCAATGTTTTCAGGTTTACCTTAGCAGCAGGATGCCAAACAACTTTGTGTGTGTAGCTCAGTGGTGTGCAGACTCTGTTACTACTTTCTAAACTTTCATCCAACAACTGCTAATGGAATTTTCACTGTTATGCTACTAATTAAAAAACACATACATTGGGTGTCTTATTTTTCTGATTACCAAAGTTCCTGAATCAAATTAACCATGCAATCAGAAATAACACAAAAGACAAAGGTCTCCCTTATGTAATGCTCTAGATATTCAGCAAAAGTCTCAGATAGCATATAACAAACATGGTTTTGAAACCATGGACTACATCAGATGACGCCAAGGAATGTGACCCTCACTTTCTTTAACCAGAACTAAAGAGTTGCAAAATGTTGATGGTGGCTAAGTAATTCATTGAGTGTATACGCCTGAGAATGGAAGCACATTTTAGGTCCTGATCCTAAAAATTTTTATGCACGTCTGTGGTTCTCAAGCAGGGCTCTGCAGCAGCCTGGAGAGCTGTGAGATCTTTTTAGGGTGCCATTGTGTATAATGCAATATTAATACTCTTAGCTTTGGAAACAGTACATGGTTCACAAGATAAACCCAGAGACTGCAAACAGAAACTTATAGTGTCAAAAACATTCTGACCTGTTTTGGTCTTTCTCCTGAGTTCCTAGAAGAATTTCTCTATTAGAATTTTTTCTTATTCAAAAACTGAGTGAAAACTAAGAACTAACATTTTCTGAGGGGTGCTTTGAGTCTAAAAAGGCTGAGCGTCACTAGTCCAAGCAGCTGGTCAATAGCTGGGCTACTAGTTGGTCAAGAGCTGGGATAATACTTGCAGGACTGTTTCATTAGAATGAGAAAAGTGTACTATGAATCTGTTATGCTTGGTATAAAACTCCTTTACTTACAGAATAGGTATGAAGGATATCATTTGCTTCTACTGTTTGCTACAATAGAAGCAAATATCAGCAGGTAATTTCTTGCACAGAAATCCCCAAGTTCGTCAATTCCAATGAATTCTGTGACCTAGAAACTCACAATCTCTCTCTTTCTCTCTCCACCTCCTTTCCAGGTCATACTCAAAACTCTTTCACCTGCTTTTGTCTTCAACACAAATAGCTTACAACCAACATACTAACTCCTGTTTTTGCAGCTGAGGAAATCCATCCATCTACATGTCTTAGCTCTGACCTGCAGCTCATTGGACAGTAGCCTCCACACAAACTACTGCTATTTTTATTATAGAAAGGGGCCGACTGTTCCCTCTTTCAAGCCTAAAAAGAGACTGCTTGGCAGTCAGTGGCAATGAGATCTGTGATTGTCCCTGGAACTAAAATACACATCCCCTGTGTGGATCCAGCAAATTCCTTTCAGAATAACAATACCTCCCATCTCAGCTCTGCCCATCACCCTCCATGGAATTTAAGATGATGATATTCAGAAGGGTGTTTATATCCTATTTGGTAGGGTGTTTATATCAAGACATTATGTGTCATAAGTGCAAATCAGTTTTACTCCCATAGATATTTCTGTAGACCTTTCCTCTCCCTGCCTGATTTTTTTTTCAGCTAACTAGGAGGGACCACTTTCAATCATCTCTTGCAAGGTACCCATTGTTTCTGTGCAACCTGCTATCTGGGACAGCTTTTTCCTATTTCATTCTTGCGAAGAATTCATTAGTCACAATATTTCCAGCCTTGGTTTCTACAGATACATTCAGGTTTTTTTGAACACCCAAACCGAAATTCTGTTCCTGGTAACCTTCATTTCAGCTGGCCCTTATATCCTTGTGGCAAAATTGCTTGCAGTCCAGGAGCGCTGGTGTCTGTGGCTAGTTTGAAAGAGGTTCTGAATTACCAGTAGATCAAGGCAGAATCAATCAGAAATGACCTTTTCACAACAGGAAACCACTGAAGTTGTTTCCTTTTTAAACTAGTTTTTGTTTGTCAGAAACGTTCAAACAAACAAACATACATGAATCTGTTCCTGCTTCAAAACCACAAATGCTTTGGCAGCTAAATTTTCCACAGAGATCTTGGGTTGAGAGGCAGGTCTTAATCACTCTCATCTTTCTTCTGTTGGAAAGCCACCACAACACGTAGTCATTCTGGCTTATGTCCCTGAAGGCAAGACAACTTGCTAGCTACAAATCAATTGTCTATAGAATAATTGGTTTTTTTCACCTAGGGCACATTTTTAAAGAGGATTTCCACAGATTTATTTTGCAAAAGCCCAGTGTTCAAGAAAATAAACTCAGGGGTGGAATGAGTGCAAAGGAGGACTGGTAGGATGGCCAGGGAAGAGAGATCTGGTCCTATAAGAGACTAGCATTGCTCAAGCTATTTAGCCTAGCAAAATGAACATTGAGAAGGGATATGATTACTGTCTCTAAGTGCATCAAGAAAATAAATGTCAGAGAAAAGGGAGAAAAGCTACATTAAGTTAAAGGACACTGTTGTTACAAAGACAAATACATATAAAATGGCTGAAGTCATGAATTAATTTAAGCAGAAAATTAGAAAAGACTCCAAAACATTAGAGCCATGAGATTTTGGAAGTCTTCCTGTTAGAGAAATTGCTACCAAAAAGTCTTATACTATTAAGATTAGAAGTCAACAAACTTATGCTGGGAATTACATGTAGTAGTAGCTTCTTTATAGCTGTCAAAAAAGCAATACAACAAGATTGCCAATAGAGTTATATATAATAAAATTATATAAAATGTATGGTTACTGGTAAAAGCATACAATGAGAGTACACATTCTACCACTTTAAACTAAATTAATACAAAACATAGGATATAATGATAGGAAAAGAGATCAAACGAAGCAATATACAATAGTAGAAGAGTAAAAGAACAGAAACAGGAGAATGTATTTGATTTTGGCCTTTATTCTTTGTACAAGTAATGAAAATACACCTGGGGGGTATAGGACAGGCTGTAAGTGATTGGAGAGGAGCCAAAATGTTTTTTCCTCATTAGTTCAGTTTTTAAAGTTTTCCACTAATGGCAAGATCCATTTTTTCTCTTATTTCTTCAAATAATGAGCCAGACCACAAACAGTGATTTAAATCATCTAGCTCATTCTTTCTGCAAGAAGATATCCTGTCTATATATGGGGTCCAACACCACCTGCCCATAATGACTGCACATTTCATTTGAGTGAATGCAGTCCAGTAATGGTGTCTCACTGTTTAGAGTTGAATACTTCAGATAATATGTTTCAAGGCCAAGAGAGTGCTTTATTAATCTCAAAAAAGAAGAAGTTTGAGAAAAATCTTACTGCCTGAATCTGTTTGGTGGCATCTTTATTATTATCTATTAAAAATAATATTTAAATTTTATTTTAAATATAGGGGCAATAGTGGGTCAGCAACTGGCAGGACCATATGTCTGTAAAAGAATATAAATTCCATTTAACCATCCGGATAAGGGTTTCTTTGGAAGAGGAGAGGCTTCTAAAATGCACTTCTAAGGTTATTTAATAGGGTGGGAATTATATGACATGGTTGCCTGAGACAGAATGGGTTTGGATTTAATGACCCAGGAAGTATATTGCAGGCACATGTTCCTACAACACTGTTCCTGTCATTTACTACATAAATACTGAGCACGAAGAAATCCACACCGATTATTAATTTGTGTAATATGTGGGATGGCCAAACTTCTTGTTCTAATTCCAGAGGTCCAATTTTCCCCATTTTTGGATGCATTTATATTCCCCAGTTAGGAGTTTCTATTTGAGTCCAGCTTGGAATTTCAGTCTTTAATCTCCCATTCTTATTGCCACATGTGGTCTTACATCTCATATTATCAGGTTAACGTCCTCTATTTTTGTACACTGAAACCGCCTATTACACATTTGGTAGCCTAAGTCCCATTAGCAATATTTTACTTCCCAGATCTAAACAAAGCCTGAGAAGCTACTGCTTGTACTTCTTAACTTCACCCTTTTAAAGCAAAGTCACCCATTCCCTTTATTGCCTGAAGGACTTTCATTAGATATTTCATAGATTTCATAGACATTAGGGCTGGAAGGGATCTCGGAAGATCATCAAGTCCAGCCCCCCGCCCAAAGGGCAGGAAGTCAGCTGGGGTCATAGGATCCTAGCAAGATAAGCATCCAATTTACTCTTGAAGGTGTTCAATGTAGGTCCTTGAACCACCTCTGATGGCAGACTGTTCCAGACCTTGGGGGCTCGGACAGGAAAGAAATTCTTCCTTATGTCCAGTCTGAAACGGTCTCGCAGTAGTTTATGACCATTCGACCTCGTCATCCCTTGGGGCGCTCTGGTGAACAAAAGTTCCTCCAGATACTGGTGGTCACCCCTGATAAACGTATAGGTGGCCATCAGATCACCCCTGAGCCTGTGCTTTTCCAGGCTGAAGAGCCCCATAGCTCTCAGCCTTTCGTTATAAGGTCTGTTTTCCTGACCTCTGATCATGCGAGTGGCTCTTCTCTGGACTCTCTCAAGCTTCTCCACATCCTTTTTGAATTGTCTGGGCACAGTACTCCAGCTGCGGTCTCACCAAGGCCGAGTACAAGCGGAAAATGATGTCCTGGGATCTGCTTGAGAAGCATCTATGGATGCAAGCCAGAGTTTTGGTCGCTATATTTTCAATGGTCTGTCTTAAAATGCCTCAAATGCATAACAATCCCCTTCTTTGTGGCACATCATTTTTGCATTATTGCCAGTTCCTTTGTTTTACAATGGACTGTAACAATTTTTCCATTGATCAAAAGTGTCATTATCCAACATAAAATCCCCTATTTAGATACAGATCTTTACTTAGAGCTTATGGCAATTAGCTATAACACAGGTATGAAATATTATGGCTTTTTTCCCCCTTGATCCAAGTATTTTTTCATGTGCTTCTGGTTACAAGAATATGAACATGCCATCATCAGCCAGACATTTGTTCCCATGTGAGAACAAACTACTGCAACATGGTTTATATGAATCTGTATATGTTTATATAGATCTCAGTAGAATAACTGAGAAATACAACCTAATATATAAAGTTATGACCACTCATGCACTGATCAATAAGGTGCACAGAGAACATAACTGTAGAGGTCTACAAAAAATGGATTAGTTGGTTCATAATATTCTAAAAAAGAATATAGTCATTTGCAGTTGGCTCCAACACAATTAAATCCTCTCCCACATCATTTCATTTTGGGTTTATTAAAAATAATTTGTTTTAATTAGGTTAATTTTATTTCAAGATGAGATTTTCATTTTTAAATGCTTCATTTATAAATGTCAACAAAAACCAGTGACTTTTCTGACTTCTGAAATCCCCCTTCCCCTTTTCTTTACTGAACGTGTTTATCATATTCAATCTGAATTTGCCAAATTCCCCTGAATTGCCATTTTTGGTGGACTTGCTGTCAGGCACGTTTTCTCAGTTCTAGCTCAGTGTTGCACTCACTTCCTGTAAATTTCCAGATGAAGTTCAATGTGTCAGTTTTAACCTATGAAAGTTTAACTAGTTTGGAACCCAGTTATCTAACAGGTCAGCTTTCTCCCTGTGCTATTATGTCAAAATTGCAAAAATACATTATCTGAAGCTCTCTTAATATAAACAAGATGGAGCTGGTGGCTGTGTATTTGCCATAAAAATTCCAGGGCTCAGACATGTACTTTGCCCCTTGCTGAAACAGAGTTGGATTTACTAAGCTGTATTCAACAAATTCCAGTTTTCTGACAACCAGGGTGAAATTCCACTGGAGGAATCTGAAAGATGTTCAGGTAGGGGCCTCATGACCTGGTTGAATGGAGGCTCAGGGAGATCTTTACTTTTTCCATCCCTATTCATGATGATAGTAACCCTGCACCAGATTTTGATATTACTGGTTACTTTAGATAGCCCCAGAAAAGGTCCCCAATTTCTAGAGTGTGCAATTAATCACAGCATGAACTACAGTATTTACTCAATTCTAAGATGAGTTTCTACCCCCACCCACCTCCAATTTAACAAGGTGGGTGGAAAAGCCCCTCATTGTAAAACTGAGTATAAAGGTAGTGGGGCAGGGGCAGGCAGCTACTCTGGCTCAGGCTCTAGCCCCTATCCAGTTTGGGGCATAACCACAGCTGCTGCCTTCTTCCCCTGTGCCTCCTGCTGTTGCCTGCCTGTGTACCTCATATGCCCCCTGCAAACTTTTTCCCCATCTCCCCCCACCATGCAGCCTCTGCTTCCCCACTTGCCCCTCTCCCTCCCTCCCCCCTTACCCTTGCTCCATGCCAGCAGGCTTTGTGCATACTGCAGCCTGGGGCACAGAGCGTGTATGGCTGCTATGGGGGGTGAGCTGGGGCCAAGATCAGTCCCCCACGCTGGAACAGGGATGGAGCCTGCAGGCATGGAGCAGAGCCTGGGGGGAGCTCTGACCCAAGGCTATGATGGGGTAGGCAGGGGGCAGAGATGGCAGAGGGGCAGGCACAAGTAGGGGGCAAGCTGCTTGACCTCCTCATGTCACCTGCCTCCCCACTGCCTGCCCCCCTGCAGTAGTGTGGGGGATGAATTAAAGATGACCTCCCAATAATTAGATTCTATACATTCTAACCAATTTATAAATTTTCCATGTGTAGAGTCTAATAATTGGGGATTCATCTTACATTCAGGGCTGTCTTAGATTCAAATAAATACTGTACTACCTGATGACAATAGAATTTAACATCTTGTAATTCTCTCTCTATGCCCATCAAAGACTTTCTTTAATGAAACTGCAAAAAAGGGCACCAGCTAGATAGAGCGTTCTTAGTCCAGACGCTGGCTAACATTTGAACAACGATCAACCTGTTTCACAGCTAGTTGCTACAAACAAGCCAACATGGGCCGGCAGTCCCAACCAGTGAGCTTACATAGAAAACGCTCTTCAGTCCATTATCAATTCCCTATACTATCTAGGTAGCATCCTTCTTAGTGTATGAGATAGCAGACATGATACACATCTCATATACCAATGAGAACATGATTCTTTAGCAGCTCAGTATATTCTAGCCAGACGTAGCCAAACATAGACACTTAAAATTTGTTCACATGTGAAAAACAGCAATGAGCTTCCTCTATTCCACAAACACAGGCTTTGGAAGAGGAATACGGTCTTCTAATATTCAACAGATTTCTAAATATAGATGACCTGGTTTAGATAAGAACTTGCCCAAATATTTTCTCCAAACTAAACTTGAACCAACTTTTTTTTTAGGTTCAGAAATGTTTAAATAATCTCCCACAAGCCACCACTTCTGATCTGCAATAGCACTTTTACATGCGAATGGCAGTC
This sequence comes from Crocodylus porosus, assembly GCF_001723895.1. Lineage (NCBI taxonomy): Eukaryota > Metazoa > Chordata > Crocodylia > Crocodylidae > Crocodylus > Crocodylus porosus. The sequence continues at coordinate 72,666,567 of NW_017728950.1, forward strand.
CACCTCCATCTCCCACAGCAGGTTTACTTCAGCAGTATTTATATAACATTATAAAATATTCTGATAAAGGGCATGCTAAATCTTACCTCCATTCTAAAGCTGGCTTGGATTTTTCTGACGTTCCATGAAGAATTTCATCAAAACGTATCTGTCCTGACAAAAATTTGTTTCAGCTAACAGCATTTTGGTAAGGTGAAATGCTCTGCTTAGACATATTTGGAATGGGTTTGGTTTTATGTTATAAGAATATGCAGGTATTTTAACAAGCAGAAATCAGAAAAAAAAGCACTTTGCTTCTATGAGAACAATATGCTTTGATGAATCCAAAATGAACTGGGGAGGGTGGAAAGCAGATTTGTTTCAAAGGAAATTTCAAAATTTTGTACTTTCCTTCCAATATGGCCTGGAAAAAAAATTGAACTTGCACAATTCCCTACGAAACACCTGGCTCCTTTCCCAATGTTTGTACTCTCTGGTGCCACGATCTGGACAAAACAGAATATTAGCTCCTCACAGGATTAAGCAAAATGTCATTACACCTCAGGGAAGCAAAAATGGTTAAATCCAATGAATGCTTCATTCCTGATGCTAGAGCAAATCATACATACATTGCAGACCTATGACTAAATCATTTTTCGTTCTAGTTATAAGTGCCCTGTATAAATACTACTGGTATTTGTGCCCCAATGCCTCACGTTAACATAATACTGCTCACTCAGTTAAAATATCCATTGCTTCTACAAATGTGCAGGAAGAACAGAAGTCTGGGAACTCCGTAACAAGATCAATATTCATAGCAATGCACTAAAAAGAAAGCTTTTACAGTAAAATGATCAAAGATAATTTACAAGTTGAAAGGCTCCCTAGCAATATTAAAAACATAAATCTTGTAAGAAAGTGTGCTTTCCCCGTGAATATTGGTAAAACAGACTAAACAATTTTTCCCGTAAAGTAGTAAAGGAATCCAAACAGCTGCAGTGAGCATACATGGCTGCTGTGTGTAATTATAAGACTTGCTTTCCCTTTTTGTCTTGTGTTGGTTATACAGCAGTCAGCTTTTGCTCTAAATAAATAAATACAGTTGCTTTAGTACTTTTTTGTGTATTTATTTTAAATGAGAAATGAAGAATAATAAGGAAATAGCAACTAAAAATTTGAACCTCCCTCCCAACCCCCGCCACACACGCGCGCGCACACACACAAAACAGAGAGAAAATATAAACTGAAGAGGCTTTGAAACTTAAGTGTTGCTTTTTGAGCACTGAAGAGTAGGGGGCAGCACACTACCTTTCCTGCAGAACATGACTTGGCATAGGGCTAATTCACACTGTATGGGTCTTGCTAAATCACAGAAATCTTCAAGCTCAATCACAAGCAGTGCAAAAGGCTATGTAGATATCTACAGAGGACTGTGCATATGGTCAAGTACCAGGAACAGGACAGAAGTTATCTGTATTTCACTGGGTGCATCTACACATTAACTTAGTGTGATGCAATAATCACCAGCACAATTTATGCCAGGGTTTAGTCCTCCCAGGCGCAGTGTTTACATGTGTGCCTCGGACCATGTTACATTAAGCCAGGGCAGCACAACTGCGGCTGGAAGTGAGCCCAGGGAGGCAGCCTGCCACCCCAGAGCTGCTTTCCCCCCTGGCTCAACATGCTGCAGAGGGGCTGGTGGGGGCACATGGGTGCTACAGTGCAAGGCAAGCCAGCAGGCAGCCCTGCAGTGGCACCCTTGTGCCCCAAGCAGCCCTGGTTACCATTTACATATGCATTGTGACAAAGTAAATAGCCCCTCCATAGAATAATACTTGTGTTGGGCAATAATGTCTTACAGCAGGGTTTCTTTGTTTGCACCGGCCTAATAGCACTGATCATGTAGATGGCGATGCTTTACTGCAGAGCTACTTGGGTAACTACAGTAAGCACCTTGTAGATGCACACACTGTGTCCTTCTCTCACATAATTTTGCCTTGCCTTTCTACCTTATAAGCTCTTTGGGACAGAGGCAATATCTTCATATGGGGTTTTGACCCCATTGATAACTTCTGAAATAGGGATACTAAATAGATACAGTTCTAGAAATAGAAAGAGAAAGCAATTGGTTGCCATGGTATTATCCAAGAAACTGGCACATTTTCAAAGCTGATAATCACCGCTAAAAACATCTATCTAATGTTTTTATCATAGACTAATAGAACACAAATTAATATGTTATAGTCTGTGTAGAGATGAAGCCTCACCTGTAGTACTGTATACAGGTTTGGACCCCACATTCCAGGAAAGATATGGATGGATTAGAAAGAGTCCAACAGAGAGACAAAAATGAGGTCTGGCAAGCATGACTTATGAGGACAGTCTAAAAAAACTAGGATGATTTAGTCTGGAGAAGAGGAGGGACTGAGGAGGGATTTGATAATCTTCAAATGCAATTATAAAGAGGATGAAGATAAACTCCTCTCTGTGGCATTGGAGCAGGCTACCTAGAAAGGTTGTGAAATCTCTATCCTTGGACATTTTTAAGAGCAGGTTAGACAGTGACTTGACTAGGATGATCCTACCTTGAGCAGGAGGCTGAATTAAAGGATCTTGTGAAGTCCCTTTTCCATCCATACTTTTCTGTGATTTTTATCTGCCAAAATTTCTGGATGCTTTAAAATGTATTTTTAGTATCTGATTTATTTCATTTAGATAAAAGATAGACTCCTGACTTTTATGGGAGCTACCGCAAGTAGTTGGGAGCTACAGCAAGGAATTTTCTTAATCTATCCATCGTTTCATCTAAACAACACCCACACTGAGCAGAAATTCACCACCACTTTCTGTGGAAAAGAGGTTAAGCATGAGAAGTTCCCAAAATATCTTGGCATAATTCTTGATCAGAGCCTCATATTTGTGAACATCTATGCAACATTGCTAAAAAAATGAAAGCACGAGTTAGCCTTGTGCATTAACTGGCCAGAACAACATGGGGAGCAAATGCAACTATGCTTTGAACGGCTACTCTAGTACTTGTTTTTTCTGCAGCAGAATATTGCTCCCCAGTCTGAAATAAAAGCATGCACACAAAGATCATTGATACACAGTTAAATGCAGCTATGCAGATTATATCAGGAATGCTAAAAAGTATGCCATTGCCATGGCTTCCAGTCCTAGAGAACATTGCTCCCCCACAGCTCTGCTGCATGCATGAGGGAATACCATAAGAATATCAGTAACCCAAACCTCGCAATTAGTAAGGACATCACTACACCAGCACTGAATAGGCTCAAATCTAGAAAACCCTTATGAAAATATGCCAGGAAGTTCCACGATGATAACAACAGCATCGAAGAACAATGGAGCGAAGCCTGGGCAAATACCAACCTACATCGTTGGCGACCCTACAATCCCCCAGCCAGGATTTGACCTACTGAGAAAGATTTGGTCCTCACTGAATTGCATTTAGACACTTCATGGAAAACATGGTCACCTACTCCATAAATGGAGAATCAAAGAGAGTCCAGGTTGCGGTTGTGGTGCGATTTTTCAGATGGTGCAACACATTGTAAATGATTGCCCAATTAGATCATTTAATGGTGATCTAAAATCAATCCATGCAGCCCCCCTGAAGCAGTCAAATGGCTATCAAATTTAGATATTAACCTATGAATGCTGTATAGATGATGAGCCTAAAATGCCATATGAAAGAGAGAAAGAATCTGTCCCTGTACAGGGCAGAACTCCATCAGTGTTGGGGCATATAAGACAGAGATCTGAGGAGATACTGTTGTTCACTAGCAACTATTGCCCTCTCCAAGTGGGACTTCTTCTGGGGCAACTGGTTTCCAGAAACCAAACAGAGGCTTTTCCCATGCAAAGCCTCTACATGCAGCACACACAGCCTCTACTCACCGAGGCCCTTGTTTCATGGTAATTTTAGGCAGCTTTTGGAGCTCTTGACCCCTGGATTGGCTGCACATTAACACTTTTTAATTGGCTTAAAGCACTTGTTATTTATCTTAACGTTACACCACTCCAGGGCAGAATTATCTCCAATGCACCTAATTTTACTCCTGTTCCATGTAAGTGTGGGGACTGCAGCCAGCTATTCTGCCCAAGTTGAAGTCCTGCAGCATCCTAGAATGTAGTGGTCCCTCCTGAGTTAGGGCAAGCAGTGGGGTGGTGGGATGCAGCAGGGCCTGGCATGGCATCGCTGCCCCACTTTTCCCACTAGGCAGAGTCAATGTCAGAGCCCTGAAGCACCTAGTAACTGCAGTGCCTCCCAGACCAGCTCACTGCTCTGAATGCCTGGGCCAGACTTGCACCATGGTGCCTGAAGGGGGTGGCAGGCTGGTGTGCATCCTGTCCACTGACCCATGGCTGAATCTGTGCCCAGCCCCACACTCCACTGCAGTGCATGTGCTACCCAGTACCTGTGCCCCCAGGACCTGGACACAACCTGGCAGGGCCAGGCAGCTGAAGCAGGGCAGAGCTCAAAGCCTGATGCACATCAGCCTGAAACCAGTTACCGCTGACCCAGTGCTCCACTGGACTGTACAGGGTTTGCTGCTGGTTCCCCCAACCTGGCTTGCTCAGCAGCAGCTGCAGTTGGCAGGTATGTGACACCCCTAAACTCCCCATAGCTGCTGGGCCGCTCCAGACAGAGTGCAGGGCTTGGTGCTGCCCATTTGAACTGGGGCTGCGCAGAACAGGCAGGAAGGCTGCACCACCCAAGCCAAGCAGAAGCAAGAAGTCCCATCCCTGTACCCCATACCCCCGACCATATTCTTGGACTGCTGGGCCCAAGCAGAGCAAGTGAACTCCACGGCTGTGATACTGGGTCTGGCCAGTGGGAGCAGCAAGCCTGGAGGATGAGTACAGGATTTCTCACCCCTAGCAGGCTTGGGGGACAGCTATGCATGGCACAGCCTCCCCACCTGTGCAACCCCAGCCCAGATAGGCAGTGGCAAGCCCCGTGCTCCATGCCCAGAGCTGCCCAGCTGCTAAAGAGGGGTTAGGGACTTCAGATGCTTGCCAGTCATGGCCACTGCCAGGCAAGACAGGCAGGGGGAGCCAGTGGCCAGACCCTGAACAGCCCGGCGGAGCACAGGCTCAGTGGGAACCAGCTACAAGCTGCCATGCTGCCGCCACCAAACTCCACCCTGCTCCAGCTGCCAGCCCCACTGTGTCTGAGTCTTAGGGACCCAATCCTTTTTTTTTCTCTAGAGCTCACCCCCTCTCCAAGGAGCCTGATCCTTTTTGGAACTGAGGCAGTGCCTGGGTAGAGGCAGGGTCTGGATAAAAAAAAAAGGATATGGCCTCCTGGAGCTCAAGCAGTGAGTGGTCCTATCCCTAGCTCCTAGTCCCACCCATGCTCACCAAGCCTCTAGTGGCAAATCACAACTGTACAGGTGAAGAACAGTCAGAGATGATTTATCACCTTACGGTATGACTGCTGTAAGCTGAACAATACTAAAATGATTAACTTTTGTTCAGCTTACAGCATAAGCTGTAACAAGGGCCTGAGTATTCTCAGAGTGAAACAGGTATAAAAAGGTGGGTCTGGATCAAGACAACAGGGTTGGGGAAGCTCAGATCCACACATGCTTTGGACCCAACCTGGGGAAAAGGAGAATCATTTTACCTGAGCAATGATAAAGCCATCTTTTCTGTGTTTCCTGTATAGTTTTCTGTTAATCTGAATGTTAAGCAAATATATTTGATATGGTGTATGTTGCTAGTTTTCCAAAAATATGCCCCAAACCCATGCATTTCCAAAATGTGATAATCGCTGCCCAGCATCCACTGAGTTATAAACACATAAACAAAAAGTCACACCACACTAGCTGGGGGTGGGGGGGAAGGGCGGTAAAAGAAAACAAGGGGAGTTAAGCAATGCAGAAATATTTGTGCTCCATGCTAAGGGAGCCAGAATGTCTTAGTGTCTTAGAAATAACCAGTTGCATTGAGTACAACAAATGAAAAATATGCAACCATTGATCACATCTGTGATTATTAGCCAAATCAGACTTTTTTCTTCTTTTGCTGAAAGTCTTATAGCAAAATATGTGATGGCCAATTTCTGAATCCCAAACCATTTTGCTGTTTGTATCAAGATTTCACCCATCTGCATAAAGACCACAATTTCCTGATTAGAGGTGAGGACCCCCTTGAGAAAAACAAAACATTTCAGAGATGATTATTCTCTCTTCATTCCTCTTTCTCTTCCTCTTAGATAGGAAGCGCAGGTCAAACCAGCCACAGTTACTGATATAGAGGATTTGATTTTTAGCTACAGTGGGTAGCAGTAAAACACAGCCACCTTCTGGAGAAACGAAAAAGAATTGGGATGGATGCTTTTTTTGTTTGTTTTTAAAAACAAGGTAATTTATTTCCATGCTAGAGATTCAGTTAAGGATAGACCTAAAATCCTAAGACGTTTCATGATCAAATGATGATCTTTTTCCTATTTCTTGTCCCAATTCAATAATATAACTGTCATAACCATAACCCACCAGTGTAGTTTTTAAAAGTTAGAATAAATACTATTGTTTGTGTATCAGCTTCTTAACCTTTCCAAAATAAAAATCCTCCAACTGAAGGTACATTTTGAATACCTTTCAAGTTGATACACATAGGTTATTTTACTTCTCAACCACTTTAAATATTTTGTGGCTTACGTGCTGATGTAACGATATTTGTATTTCCAAATAAGCATTAAAGATGCCCATTCTAATTGGAATAGCTTAGTCTTGGGAACAGTTGTTCAAATTCTAACCCTATCTAGATTTAAAGGCAAAGCCACATTTGCCCCAGTAAACAGCACGTTTCTGCACAGCCTTGAAACTAAACCTGTGTGAAGAAATATGTTGTCATGCTGTCACTGTGTCCCTCGTTTATTCTGCACTGTCTGTGTAACCTCTCTGGCAGCCATTTAAACCCAGAAATTTTGAAGCAGACTTTCAAGTTGTACTGGAAAACAACGCATGTGATGTAGCCATAGCAACAAAGACTCAGCTGAAGGTTGCTTTTATTTTTTTATTGTAATGGGGTTTTTTATTCAAGGCCTCTTGTTGCATTGCACGTGATGAAATAATGTGAAACACTACATAAAACAGCCTTTTAATTGCTTAGTGCTTCGTTTATTTTCTATGTTTTCCAACCAACAGATGATAGAATACTAAATCATTCACATCTGGGATCATACATGTCCAAGTATGCTCCACTGAATGGGGATCTGTTTTTATCCCACTCCCCCACATCTGTCCCTAGAGCACTGGATTCCTCCCTGCCTCAGAAAAATGAAATTACAGAATATTCTGAAAAGCTTTTGTTATATGTAACATTGTTCAGCTCACAAGAAATCCATAGACATGAACATATAAACCCTTTTGCTTCCAAATCCATCACTCAGTGTCACTAACTGAAAACACTTGCTCTGCTTTGAGACTGGTTTGGAAGAAAAGAAAACATGGAAATGAATCTATCAGCCTGATATTTTTCCTTCCCTTCATGGAGATAATCTACTGTGGTCAAAACTTTTAGGCTGCCCAAAGTTAATTAAAAACATAATTCTGGAAGGTGTGGTGGGGCCTCTGTATTTCAGGATAAAGCCACAAGTTATTTTCTAAAATCTTAATTAATTTGTCTTTCCTCTTATTTACTAGTCTGCAGTACAATACACATGAGCGAAAATGCTGTAGAAAAAGTCATGTTCCTCAAATATGATCAGAAATATTTCATTCTCTCCTCTTAGAAGACAGTATGCTTTAAGGAGTTATTGTAGACTCCGAAATAAACTTTGTCTCATACCATACAAACCTAGAAAAAATGTAACACAAAGAAACTAAACAAAGTTTCATCTTTACAGGTTAGGGTTAGCACACATGGGACCACATCAAAATAATACTAGTATATTCTCTAAAATTTCAGTAGATATTCACACCTGAAGATGCAATTATAACTGAAGTTTGAGATGAATGACGCAACTGAATTCTACATTCAAATGGAAAATTTCAAGTTACTGAGTGGACAAGTCAGCTGTTGCCCCCAAGTAGACACATTTTATGATGTACTTCATCCTGGCTTCAAGTAATGTTTACATTGGGGGCTTCTACAAGAGTTATTGTTAGCTTGACCTAACCGAGCTTAGATTGATCTAAATGCCCCAGTGTGCAAGTATGCATAAGGCTTAGGTTGCCCTAAAAATGATGTGCCCAATTTAAAGTTAGTTCGCCTCAAAGGCAAACTAACTTTAGATGGATAAAGGGTTAACCCAACCTAACAAGGGTTAACCTGGCTGTAGGGAATGCCTGTACATATTCACAGCATAGCCCCAGGGCTGGGAAAACCCAGCCACTCATTACAAACCCCAGGTGCTGTTCTTAACCCTGGCCCTGAACTGGCTATTTTTAGCACCACCA
>NW_017728950.1:72675129-72702097 GCF_001723895.1 Crocodylus porosus
GCTGCCAGCACCACTACTCCCAGCAAGCAAAAATACCTGCACTCACCATTCCTAGCTTAAGTTTAAGAAGCTTCAACTAAGCCATCTAAACCTGAGCTGGTTCCTGGAAGCATCTGTTCACATCACACCTTTAGACTCTTAAGCACGGGGAGTTAAAGCTGAAATAACTTTTAAATGAGAGATCAGTTATTTCACCATAATCACCATATCCATCACTACTAACTCCCAAGCTGTTTGTAAGTTAAAAGGATTTTTCTTTTTTGTACTTAATGTGGTACAATTTCTGCCATGCAGAATCCAATGACTGGGACTTCATAACTGATTAGTTGAGAAACTAGAGCTGCATTATCAAATCAGGCAATCAGGAAGCCAGGTACTGTACCAGAGAACACTGGACATACATAGCATGTAATTTATTGGCAATGATGAGGAATTCATACTGTACATGATATATTTGCTAAGTGTATAAAGAAAAAATAATAGGTACTGTTTTAATGCAGCTGTTTGCAGCAGGGACATTGAGGATTCCATGGGTGAAAAAATACTAACTCTCCTAAAAACAAGAAAAAATGTATCTGTTGCTGAATATTATTTGCCCACGAAACCCAGAGGAGACCAATATTAATTCCCATATACTTTACTAATATTCTCTAGTTAATCTTCATTTACCTAACCCGTATGGCTCCAGGGTGAATACATCTGTCCCCCAATGTACTGTAAATTGGATCAGAACTCAGTTTGTACTGCAAGATGGTAAAGTAATTTCTTCTTACATACAGATTGAGATTATCATCAGGGTTAGTTTTCCTCAAGTGTATTTGGCCATCTGACATTCTTCAGTACATCACTTTATTCATACAATCACCTTACTCACCCATCACACACACAAATTATTGCTCCTCAGTTCCATCAGGCTTGTGCCCCTGCTTTTACCCTAAATAAAGGGTCACTGGCCTGTTAGCAGATTAACCTTAGTCTGTTTTGCAGTGTCCCACTATTAAAACAGTAAATCACAAAAATACTAACATAGTCTCTTGGCATTATCTTAGGTTATAGAACCATCTGCTAGTTAGCTATGCACCAGTCTTACTATGCTGTTTTTCCCACTAAAATAATAAATCACTCACACTAGTAAGAAAGAAATTCCCTTATGAAGTGATTCACTAAGCAGTTAATAGGGCAAAAACTGGACAAAAATTATGAATGTTAGAAGAAAAAAATTCATGAAACAGGAGTAATGTACTGGTAACTCACTGCAGTGAGTAAATAAATTAAAGCCTGTGATGATGGTAAGGATTATATTACATGAGAGATTATAACGCTATGTGGGGAGCTGCAAACATACAGAATGAGACTACTACTTAGACATGCATAAACTTGTGGTTGTTGGCAGATCATAAAGCCAACTATAAGGGGCACAGTACTCATGTGTAAGGGGGTTGGGACTTACGGTTGTTAGTAAGCTGCCCTCAGTTGTGTTGTACCAATGTGAGTTGTGGCTAGATTTATAGATCCTTTTCTCCTGTTGCAACATCCAAAATCTTTGACTCTCAACAAGGAAGCAGAGCAACTCATCATATCATCACGTGACCCACATAGCTCACCATTATTAATTGCTGCTCCCTATCTTTTACAATGTACAACAATGCTGCAGATTTCATCCAAACTGGCTGTAGCCTGTTATCTTCATTATGTAGGCTGAATTGTATTATCAGGAAGAAACCAATAGTATGAGGCTGTCTCGTGTCATATAGAAAGACAGATCATAGGTAATTCATGAGGGGCATCTGAAACATATTATAATTTAAGGAGCATATGTGGTAGCACACTCAGACAAGCCAAGGACTGAAGTACATAGAGGTGCCTTGAGATCCTTTCAAGGGTGCCATGGGGTGCCACACAATGCTAGCACTGTTAGGTGTCCAAACATGATTCACAAGATACATAAGAATCCATAGCATTAAAAACATTTCAAACAGAGGTCTGAGGAAAGGTACTGTGATACCCAAAATCTTGCCTATGTCTATACCAAGCATATACCCACAAGATTTCACCCTCAAGAATTCTTGCCTCTTGCATATCTCCTAGACCATCACAGCAACATCATCACCTCAGCACTGACTTGGTCTAGTTTTGAGTTCTTTGCAATAAAAGAATTTCTCTATTGTGTTTCTGCAGTCAAAAATGAATGAAAACTAAACAGTTGGCATTTTGCAATGGGTGCCTTGAGTCTAAAGTGGTTGAGAAATAGAGAATGAGATGTCCTTAAAGGTAACCTTTCCAAGTCATGGGTGAGATATGTTAGGAAAAACTGTAAGGAAGTATGAAGGGGTGCTGTTTGTTTTGCCTTTACTCTGCGTATAGACAAATAGAAGACTTCACTTTCCAGGTGTGACAATTCATAGTTTCTGGTGGCTTCTGTTCTAGAACAACAAATACACTTGTGCTTCATCCCAACCTTCAGTTTCATTATAAACAATACAAAGGAAATATAGAAAAATGAAAATTTTCCCAAATTTATTCTGCAGCAGATAGCAGAAGCTGGTAATTTATTAGTCAGAATTTAAATGCATAGCATTTTACAAGCAAAATAGCAAAGGGGCTAAGGCATCTTATTATGGCTCTATAGACAAAACCCTACCATAGACTCATTCTAAAGGATCCCCCAGTTGGCCCAGATGTAAAAGGATACCTGGTTATTCCAGCCGGGGAGACAAAAGGTGGCCAGATCACTCCCCTGTGTGCCAATGGCAACAGATACAGGCCTGCCTTGCCCATGGTAGTCTTATGTGCCATGAGGCTTGGGAGGACCTTGGATATTAAACCATAAATGTTATGTTGCAAATAATTCAGTTTCATAAAGGCTACAAACAGATGTTTTGTTTGTCCTGGAACAAAGCATTTTATCCCAGGATAAAGTGAAATCATTCAGATGCCCAAATCCATTGTCCCGGGAGAAACCTTAGAAGAGATAAGAAGTGCTAACAGCTTATCCTGGACATCACAAAGTACACCTGAACAGATGTCTTGGGATTGCATCATTCAATTAATGGCAGAAAAGCAGCAGTGCATTTAGCTGCTCACTAAACTCACTAAAGGCAATTGGTGTGGTTTGAACACACCAATCCTGGGGCAAACACAGGCACAGCTGATCCAGGGACAAATACAATATCTGTTCCTACTTAATGGGACAATTTCTAAATAGTCTTTAAAAGAGAAACTAAGGAATCCCATTACTGACAGTCTCTCAATTGGAGAATGATCTCTACCATAGCTCATTGGTGGGTCTTGAGATAATTTAAGCATATAATCTTTGAGCCACAGACCCATCTGCAGAAATTCCAGGTCTTTCCACAGAGGAAAGGGCTTTCCTTCACCCTTTTCTCTCCTGTAGGAGCAAGATGTTTTGCATCAAAACAGGCTGTAACTTAGTTAAGGTTATGGCATCATTGGGGTCAGTTAGCAACCAGCTCTGCCCAGCTCTTGATGTCAGCATCTGTTTTCTTGAGGTGTGCCTTCAATGTGTCCTTGAAGTATTTCATTTGGCAACCACAAGATCTCACACCTTTACTAAGCTGGAAGTAAAACACTTGCTTTGGGAGTCAAAAGTCTGATGCACAATGTCTGGTCCAGTGAAGTTGGTTCTTGATCACTGACTCAGTGCTGGTAACATTGGCTTCAGCAATGATGCTGGTGTTTTGCAGCAATCTTGAGGAGGGCTTTAAACTAGGTTTGCTGAGGGATGGAAACCAAAGCCCTGAGGTAAGTGGGGAAGCAGGAGACCTGGAGGAAAAGCAAGCAGGAGTGGACAACAGGGGAGGTGTTCTCATACTTCCTGAGAAATCAGGGCAATCAACTAGTTATCTCAGGTGCCTGTCCCAAATTCACGGAGCCTGGGAAACAAGCAGGAAGAACTGGAAGTCCTTGCACAGTCATGGAACTATGATGTGATTGGAATAACAGAGACTTGGTGGGATAGCTTACATGACTGGAGCACTGTCATGGATGGGTACAAACTGTTCAGAAAGGACAGGCAAGGAAGAAAAGGAGGAGTTGCACTTTATGTAAAAGAGCCATATGATTGCTCAAAGCTCCCACATAAAACTGGAGAAGTCCTGTTGCAAGTCTCTGGGTTAGGGTCAGAGGGGAGAACAACATGGGTGATGTCATGGTGGGGGGCTGCTACAGACCATCAGACCAGGAGGAAGGGGTGGATGACGCTTTCTTCAAACAGCTAGTGGAAGTTTCCTGCTCACAAGCCCTGGCTCTCATGGGGGACTTCAATCACCCTGACATCTGCTGGGAGGGAAATACAGCAGTGCACAGACAATCCAGGAAGTTTTTGGAGAGTGTTAGAGACAACTTCCTGGTACAAGTGCTGGAGTGGCCAATGAGGGGCCGTGCTCTTCTTGACCTGCTGCTCAAACAGGGAAGAACTGGTACAGAACATAGTAGTGGATGGCAACTTGGGCAGGACTGACCATGAGATGATTGAGTTGTGGGTTAGGATACATGGAGGTCAAGGGGAAAGGGACTTGGTAGTTGGGGTCTGCTACAGACAACCACATCAAGAGGAAAAGCTAGACTTGGAATTCTTGAGACGGGTCTCAAAGGCCATACAGTCTAGGTACGTGGTTGTCATGGGGGACCTAAACTACCCTGACATCTGCTGGGAAGAGCAGTCAGCCAAATCCAACCATTCACATAGGTTCTTAACCTGCGTGCAGGACCTTCACCTAACACAGGAGGTATATGGTCCCACTAGGGGGAATGCCTTACTGGACTTGGTGTTGGCTACGAGGGATGAGCTGGTAGGGGAGCTACAGATTCATGGTCACCTTGGAGACAGTGACCGCCAATCAATCTATTCACCTTCCAGCATAGGGTGGGTAAGATAACCAGTAGGGTTGAAATGCTTGACTTTAGGAAGGCTAACTTTAGTGTGCTTAGGAGTATAGTCAATGACACTGCAGGATAGGAGTATTGGCCAGATGGCAGTCCAGGAAGGGTGGTCATTCCTAAAGGAAGCGATCCTTCAGGTGCAGAGGAAAATGACCCCAGTACAAGGGAAAACAGGGAAAGGAGCCAAAAATCTTCCTTGGCTAAACAGGGAAATCTAGGGGAGCCTAGGGGGAAAAAAGAAGGCATACAAGCGGTGGAGGCAAGGAGGAAGCTACCAAGGAGTATACCTAATTGGCCCGCACTTGAAGGGAGGTAGTTAGAAAAGCCAGAGCAACTACAGAGCTGAGGCTGGCAACACAAATTAAAGACAACAAAAGGTCTTTATTTAGGTATGTAGAGAGTAAAAGGAAGGTGCGGGGGAGCACAGGACCCCTACTGAACAAGAAGGAACATTTAGTGACAAACATAAGGGACAAGGTTGAGCTATTCAATGAGATTTTTGCCACTGTGTTCTTGAACAGGGGTCAAGCTAAATCTCCTAATGGGTTCTTAGATGGGCATCAGAGGGACACCAGCCCACCAACTGTCACCACTGGCTTGGTTCAGAATCACTTGGATGGACTGGATGTGTTCAAGTCAGCAGGCCCGGATAAGCTGCATCCAAGACTATTGAAGAAATTGGCCAGTGTCATCACAAATCCACTGGCATGGCTGTTTGAGCACTTGTGGCATTCGGGTCAGGCCCTGGAGGACTGAAAAAGGGCCACTGTGGTCCCTATTTTCAAGAAGGTGATACTTCCCCTCTATGTGGCATTGGTCAGACCACAGTTGGAGTACTGCATCCAGTTTTGGGCATCGTACTTCAAGAAGGATGTTGATAGACTTGAGAGGGTCTCCAGAGGAGGGCCACTCATATTGTTAGGGGCTTACAGGACATGGACCTGTAAGCCCCATGAGGAGAGACTTAGGGACCTGGACCTCTTCAGCCTCTGTAAGACAAGGCTGAGGTGAACTTGTGGCTACCTACATATTCATTAGGGGAACGCAGCAAGGGATAGGAGATGCTCTGTTCACCAGGGTGCCTCTTGGGGTAACAGGGAACAATGGTCACAAACTGACAGAGAGCAGATTTAGGCTTGATATAAGGAAAAACTTCTTCACAGTAAAGGTGGCCAAAATTTGGAATGGGCTTTCAAGGGAGGTGGTGCTCTCTCCTTCCTTGGAGGACTTTAAGAAAAGGCTAGATAGGCATCTAGCTGGAGTCATCTGACCCCAGCACTTTTTCCTGCCTAGGCAGGGGGTTGGACTCAATGATTTGTTGAGGTCCCTTCCAACCCTAGCATCTATGAATCTATGAGTTCAGGATCCTGAGGAGACATATTAGCTCCTCAAATAAGACATCCTTGCTAGACCCCAGTTCAGATGGCAAATGAATCTGTCTTGTATCCACTACAAAAAACAGTCACAGTCATTTGATTATGGAGAAACCTCAGGACCTTGATGTACTTTTTAGGATATCCAAATCTGGACAGTATTTTACACAAAGATTTTGAAATTGCTAGTGAGGTCAATGAAGGGAAGGAGGGTGATACCTCAATAGTTTCCCCACACTTATCTCCTTCCTTGAAGATAGTGATGATGTTGGTATTCCTCAAGTCCCCAGGGATCTCTTTGTTGTTCCAAATTTGGAGAAAAAATCCATGGAATCTCAGAACCAGTTTGTCACCATAAACCTTGTACATTCAGTAGGTATGCCATTTGATTTGGTAGCTTTGTTGTTCTTGGTTTCTTGGGTGGCACACCACACTTCTTCTAGGATAGGAGGGTTGGAAAGGGATCCCTTTTTGGGGCACTGAGGGATGGATTTGATGGTGGTATCATTCATAGTCATCTCATGGTCCAGGAGTGCCTCAAAGTGCTCTTTCCATCTAACTTGGATTCATTGTCTCTGAGGAACAAGTCATCCTGTGATTGCAGGAAAGTAGGACCATGGGGAGCTGGATGATAGCTTGTTTCTGTTGCCTGGAAAAAACTATGTATGTCATGTCTATGTCATGTTAAGCATACAGCTGAATCTCTTTGGCTTTATCTTACCACTAATTTTTGATTTCCTGGATCCTCCTTTGAGCTTTGGCTTTGAGGAGCTGATACATTTCCTTTGTCTGCTAAGATGAGGTGTCATCTTGCCAAGCAGAGTGAGCCCTTCTCTTCCAGTCAAAGAGGGCTTGAATCCCAGTGTTGCTTTCATCAAACCAGTCTTGGTGTCGATGGGTGGTATAGCCAATGGATTCAACACAGGCCATAAGGATGGTTTAAACCCCTTCCAGAGTTCTTCAATGTTGCCTTCATTTGTGGACAGGGCAGAAAACTTTCCACGAAGACACTGGTGGAGATTCTTACAGACTTTCAGGTCTCAAAGGGATTTGGTGTTGAAAGTCCTTTGCATTGCTTTTGGCTGTTTTCAGTGTTTCAAAATAAGCCGGATGTTTATAATGGATCTGGCAAGATAGTGATCTGTCCAGTAGTCATCAGTTCCTTGCATGGTTCACGTAATATAGACATCCATTCAATCACAGGCTCTAACAATAACATAGTTGAGGACATGTCAAAGCTTAGAGCATGGATGTCTCCAAGTGAGCTTGTATTTATCACTCTTCCTGAAGATGGTGTTTGTGATGACAAGACTGTGCTCCATGCATTTGCTCAGGAGAAGGATGCCATTGGAGTTAACTTTCCCTGCTCCTTCCTTCCCAGTGGTGCCACTTCAGAGTTCCGGGTCACATCCAGCTCTGGTGTAGAAGTCACCAAGGAGAATAATCTTGTCCTCCTTGTAAGTATTAGAATGTGGTCAAGGTTGAGTAGAATGTTCTTTGGCATTATCATCAGTACCAAACACTGGGGTACACGCACTGATGATGGTGGTGGTTGTTGCTGAGCTTAAGGCAGAAGGTCATAAGATATTCATTAATGCCCACAGAAAGCTCCTTAAGTTGACAATTGAGCTGATACTTCATGGTGAAGCCAGCGCTGTAATGCATCTGTTGTGGGCCAGTTTCCCTTTCCCTCTTCCTTCAGCTGGCCCTCATCTAGTCATCCTGTCATATTCAAAGCTGCAATATCAATGTTGTATCACATTAGTTTCCTGGATATAATGGTAATTCTTGTTTCTGGTCGTTCATTATCTTGGTTATCCATCAAGGTGTGAACGTTTCAATGACAGAGTGATCCCACTGGATGCAGTTAATCAGCCAGGAGCAGATAAGACAGTTTAGGTTTAGGGCACCTTTTCTAGCCATGTGGGGTAAACAAAGGAGATCCTGAATAGGACTGCTCAGGCATGGTAACTAACTACTCAGCTGCTAAATTTGCACCCCTGTCTCAGCCCAGGTGCAAGATGAACATCAGGCTACCACCACCTGCATGCAGATTCATGGTTGGATTCACTAGTCTTGTCTCACTGGTCCATTGCTGCAGGGCTTTTAGAGGATTGTGTTGTTTTCTGTGGTAGAAGCCTGAGTGTGACTATGTTTAATGTGAGGAAAAAGTGGTACATGGAAACAGCAACCACATGATCTCAACTAGGTGGAGATCTCGGCCCAGTGGCAAGGGAGAACCCTAGACAACAGGAGACCTCCATTGTGCTGCAGCCTTTTTCCATCTTTACAGCTATTGAGATTCTGACATCTTCCTCTGCCTAATATGCTGTTGGGGACTTGGGGTTGAAACATGGTTTGTCTGGAATTTCCCCTAAGCCATGGATTTTCAATCTTTTTGCATCATTGTACCTCCCTGGCGGCTGGACACAGAGCAGTGTACCCCCAGGGGCAGGGAGCAGCCAGACACCAAGTGGTGGCAGTTGAGCTGGTGGCACCTGCACAGCATTGCAGGATGCTGTGTGATGGCGCTTCATCCCCGCCCACCCACACATACCCCCTAGGCCATCTCAAGTACCCTCAGGGGTATGCATACCCCTAGTTGACAACACCTGCCTTAGGCCAATTCACCATGGGTGGCCCTGACAGCAGTATGAGACTCTGGGAAACAGAGCTCAGAGACTCACTGGGACACACAAGCCTTTACACCACTTCAAGCTCTCAGTCTACAAGAGAGGTAAGGAATTCCACAACTAATATGAATGATCAAAATATGAAAGATGTGCAAGTGGTAAGTGGTAAGAAGTTAAGGAGGAGGATGTTGCAGTGGCCCATCTGTTATTAGATATTCTTTTTATTATCTCTTGGAAAGATTATTATTGTGTTGCTTATAAATGTTTTTAAAATAATTCTGGCTTTTGGGGTTAACCATTTTTTTTTAATTAAACCAAGAGAAAATATATTACTGTTGCTGCTTCTGCTGACACTGCCTGGATTGGAGATTGTTAGTGCTACTGTTATTAAAGACTTTCCTACACTGTTTTGCATCTGTATTTTATGTACACTAATGCATATATATTCTCCCACCTCCTCTGTTAGCTTAGGAAGAATTATCATTGTTGTTTTACAAATAGTGAAATGAAGCACAAAAAGATTGTTATTTCTGGAATGTGATCCATAAGTCTGAAACAGAGAATCTACATCCTCTTCTTCTTAGTCCAATGCCTTAACTAAAGTTTCCCAATCTTTTAAGGCCATAAGCCCACTTCTGAACTTCTGATCCAACTTCTGGGATGAGTCAAACTGTAGTAATTGAATTTCGGTGGGATCCTCTCATAAGTACCAGTACTCACAGGGTGCATCAACATGAGACATTTATTGTACAGTTGACTAATTTACTGTATAGTAAACATATTAGCATTTACACGTGTTAGGCTGGAGTAAACTAATTTACCCTACAGCAGTTATAAAACTACACAGCAGTGCACATGTAGACACCAGAGGGAATGGCTGGGGATTGAGGGAATTTCAGTGCAGGGGCTGCCAGCTGGCTGGTACACTGAAATGGTGGGGACCAACACCGGGCTGGCAGGCTAACACCTGGAGTCCCCTGCCAGCTGGGGCTGCTCCAGCCTAGCTTTACATGCTGTGCATGAATAAACTCTGGAGCATATTGGTCCAGAGCTAATTGCTCCCAGGCACATGTCCAAACAGCGTGCCTGGGAGCAATAAACTCTGGATTTTATTCATGCACAATAATAACATGTGTAGATGCACTCGCAGTCTGGAAACCACTAGGCTTAACTGTGAGCTCCTCCTTAGATTCACCTTCTCTCTTGACTTTCTCAAATATCAACAAATGAACAATCTGTATGAGACTGAACCTGAGATTTACCAGGGTAAAAATCTTTGCAAGGATACTGGACTTAGCCCTGCCTCCCACCCCACAATTAAAGAAAGAAACCAAATCAATAATCCAACCTAACAAAGTTTTGTGGGTTTTAAGGGTTTGGGTTTTTTTGCAACATGTGGCCAATTCCATGGAAAATAAGTATTGGCAACAATTTAACCCCTGAAAAATATTTAAGTTTTCAATCTTTAACAAAAATAATTACAAATATAAGTTTGAAGTGCAAAGAATAAAAGCAATTCTTTGATGTGTAAGAAGGGGAATATCAAGTAGAAACTGGGTACTGCTATAAACTCTGTGTAAAGCATCACAGAGATCACTGCTAAACTACTATAACCTATTCTGCTGACCACAGTTTGAAAAGATTGAGAAATTGTAAAATATTCAGAAGAGAGCTATAAGAAGTATTTCAAGTCTGGAAAATCTGACTTATGACCTAGGATTAAAGAAGCACTATCTACTTACTTTAACAAAGTGCAAGTTAAGAGGTGACTTGATCACAGTCTGTAAGTACCTACATGCATTTATGCTATTGCTAAACTAAAGCTCAGAAGTAGGTTCAGAGACTGGAAGCTGAAGGCTATTACAGACTAGAAATAAGCCATGGTTTTTAACAGCAAATGTAATTCACTTTTGGAACAACTTGCCTAAGGATTCTTCAGCACTCAAAAGCTTTAGATTATGGTTAAATGTCTTAAAAATAAACCTGTAACATCCTGACAGAGAAAACACTTAGTGAAATGCTATATAGTCTGCACTATTCAGGACTCGATCATAAGGATTTATTTTGGCCCCCAAATCTGTGAATGTTCTGATACTTAACAAGCAAATATATTTATAATTAATTTTACCTTTAAAACAGGCTCCCCTAGTAAATTTATTACACCCAGTGACCATCCCAAAAGACCTATACAGTGGTGTAATGCAAGCTTTCCACAGAACTTAAAACACTGCAGGCATGTCACATGTTGCCTATGTTTAAAAGAAATAGGATTAATGATAATTAACGGCCTTTTTTTTTCCTTCAAAAGAAAATTACCAAGAACTTGGAGTTTTTATTTGGGAACATAAAACATAGACAGGGACTTTATTACCCTTAGACTTAACTGAAAAAAATAGGGAATATTCAAGACAACCGAGAAACAGCAAACTCAAAACTAATAAAAAAGGAAGTATTTTTACCTACTGCACAATTAGAATGTATTGCCACAAGACATCATTTAAATAAAGTTCAGAAAGACATTGAAGTAAACAGGTTTTTTTTTACATGGGCAGCCAGATCAGGCAGCTATATTAGCAAATATTAAAAAATAAACAGGAATTTTGGAAGGGATATAGTCTCCTGTTGCAGGGTTTAAGCCACTCTCTAATTACTGGGAATTGGGGCTACATTTTTCTTGGCATGGCAACTGCCTACTGCAGAACTCTACTATTGGCCACTGCTTGCAATAATGCAATAGACTAAGATAGCCAGTACTTTCTCTGTATGGCAATTCCTATGTTTCCAAGTTATTGCCAATGAAGGGAAAGCATTTAGATCAGAAATAGTACCAGTTGATGGAAACATTTTTTGTTATTTTCTATAGCATGTCTATATTCCATGGTGCTTTTCCTTACCAGGCATAGGAAGATTCTAGCCATTGTTAGACCTATAGACTTGAATGAAATGGCAACAATAGAAATAAATAAAACTACAGTAGAAAAGAAATTCAGAAAAATATAATTTTTATCAACACTGCTGATAATCTTCTAGTTCAATATTTATTGAAAGGTATTGCCTCCACCTCTCCACTAGGTTAATTAAAGTACTTGAGCATTATTTACAGTTGCCAACTCAGGAAGAATGGCTATAATGGTGTATTTTATAAAAATGATCTTTCAAATATGAACTGCTCAGATAAAAAAGCTGATAATGACCGAACAACTACAGCTACAGTGGTTACAATTATGTTCAATTTGTTTGATCTGGCATACTAAGCAGAACAATGATACAAACCAGTTCTGTATGATGAAAAATGAAATTTTGAATGGTAAATAGTAACTATAAATACAAAATGAGACACTGCTTTTCTTCAGCATACCACTGAAGCTCTGTATCACAGGATACAAAATCTACCCCAAAGATTGATTTTAGATTTGTTTACAAACCTTTTCAAGACAGTTGCCAATAACTAACATAATGGAAAGATATGTATCTTGTACATATATCTTATTATACTGCAATGCATTAAAATTGCACTACCAGTCATCATAAACTATGATTATGGCAATCAATGTTTGATATACTTATGCAACAATAATACAGCTACTTTAATCAATTTGCCTACTGGGTAAGAAAATGGTAATGTATTACTGTACTTTCCCCCCAGATTACTGGCTTACATTACGTATTGAAAGATATAGGGGAGGAAAGGAACTTGCAGTAAAGCTGAAGGCGGAGCCCACAGATCTAGACTGTAGTCTTCGATTAGCTAACTTTTTTCATGACTCTAGTTAACAAATCTGAGATAAGAATGCTTACCTACCTGCAACAGATACTGAAAGGATGGGTTTTTCTAAATTTAATTAGGTCACCTAGACTCTAGACTAACCAGTTTTTTTTAATGACACACATTGGGAAATGATAAATAATTTGTTATGGTATATCTGAAAACACTAGCTTTATGTTGCTTTGTTGTTTTGTTTTGATTTATTTTTTGAAGTTTCTAGACAAAATTTAGTGGTTTCAGTAATTTTTTTCCTCCTCATTTTGTAATATAAGTGACACACTTTCATCTTAGTGGTGATTAATTTCTGCTTAATACATGGGCACTTTTCTGTTTGGGAATGAAAAAATATGTTAAGTGATATCAATTCTGAGAATGATTCATCGTCCAGTTCAAAGCACTTGGGCTAAGTTTCCATTCCTACTCAAACTCCAAGGTTGAGCCATACTCTTTCCACCTTGATCTTCACAAGTACTCAAGTTAGAAGATAAGCATTACTTCTGAGTAGCATCATTTTATTGAACTGCAACAATTATATGTATGGGTTCATGAGGTTGGTGATGAATTTCACAAATTAACTAATATGGTGAAATGTAAAGTATCAAAGAACATATGTTCCTTTATGGATCCCTCTCTCTTAGAGACATAACAAACACAGAAAAAATTAGTAAGGAGAGAGAGAAAGAAGGAACCTTATACAATTTCAGACAATTAGTATTGCGAGTCTATTAGCTCCAACTCTTTGGAGCAGCCTTGTAATGATCACTGGGTTCAATAAACACATAGATTACATGAATAAGAAAAAATATACAATAAACTTTATGTCTGAAAGAGGAGACAAACTTCTGTAGATTCTTTGTGTGGCTCTACCCAACTAGCAACTTCACATGGGGACCATCTCCTAATTCTCAATTTCTCCAGATTAGACAGTGTCTCCAAACGATAACCTTTATCACTACAAGCCTCACCACAAGGATTCTGCTGCTGTGGATTGAGGATCAACGGTTAGATTCTCAATTAGGAGACCAGTCAGACAGTACTGAAAGGGTGGATCCTGAGTGCAAAGTTGCAGAGAATTCATCTGCATGTGGTAGACTCTGCAACAGAGTAAAACTGGAGAAGCTAATTTTCCTAAGTCCTCAAACAGAAAAAAGGACAGGATGTGCCTGATATCTTGTCAATTCTGATGATGCTGTGGGTCAGGGCTGTCCAACTTCTGAGTGGCTTGAGACCATAGGGCTGCACACACTGCTAGGCCACATGCCATGTAAGCTACATGGCACACCACCACACTATGCCATGTGAGCCTCTCCCAACACACTGTACTCATGCACCCCATGTTCCCCAGAGACCCACAGGCCTCAGGCTCTCTCAGTCCCCAGGGCTGCACAGCCCCACCCCGGTCCCAGGGGCAGGGGGAAGAAGTGGAAGCTGAAGAAGGGAGAGACAAAGGGACACAGCAGCAGGAGAATGATGAAGGAAACAGTGCCTGGACCACTTGAGAGGCAGTCAAGCCACTATTTTTAGGCGGTTTCCACAAAAAGCAGCATTCCTCATGTTTTTCAGTGGAATCGTTAGGAAAAAGAGGAACAACAAAAAAACATTCTTACTGAAAATAAAATGCTGGCTCCCTAGTGGAAGCCAGCGGTTCTTATAGCCATTGGCACACAGAAAGGGAACAAAGATGACGGCCGCCCCTCCTCTCTCTGCTGCTGATTGGCCAAGAAGGCTGCCCATTGTGTGCCTCTGCCTGTCTCCACCAGAGTGGTGAGGGGCAGAATCACATAAATAGCAGCCCTTGCAGTCAATCAGCAGCATGGGGGAGCCTCACCACAAAAACCCATGAAAATGGTGGCACATGCTACAATAGACGGCAGATTGCCCCCTGCCTCCTCAATTTTGGTAGATCAAAGATCACTATCTACCAAAGCAGAGCTGTCCAACTGCTGGACCATGGGCTGCATTTGGCCCATAGGAGTCCAGCAGGTGGCCTGTAGTGCACAAGTGTCATGGGTAGCCTAACATATGGACAAAGAGGCCTGGCAGCCCTTTGTGCCAGCGTCTCCCAGTGCCTTATGGTGGAGAATAACTCGCATGATGGGAGGTGGGGTCCACATGCAGTCAATGCAGCCTGAGCAGTGGTGGGGATCCTGGGTGTGGATGCCACCACAGCATGTAGCCTAATTGGTGTGTGGCCCACGGGCTGCATGCAGGCACCACACGTGGCCCCCAGCCATGTCAAAGTGTCAAAGTTGAGCAGCCCTGAAGTAAGTTAACTTCAGGTATTTTCTGCACCTTTGTTTGAAGGACGTTGGGAATGATCTTGGAAGAATCCCAACCCTTGTACCATTTTGCTAATGTATTATATTTGCACAGACAAGTGCCACCATTATTAAAAAATAACAAGGGATTCAGAATCCTTTACTTTTTAAAAACTCAAATGAGACAATTTAAAATGTTTCCCTTTTTACCAAATGTTAACTATTTATTATTGTGGAGGATAATTTTGCACCCACAATATCTTGTAATGGATTGGACAGCTGTGAAACCTACAGTGTGCTAATATGAGTAATATTGATCATTGCAATTTCTGATTAATGTTATTGTGTCATTAATTCAATGGCTACCATGTCTGTCAAGCAAATCGTTTTCACATAAAGTAGATAATCACCTCAACTTGATTCAAATTAGAATAAAATACAGCTAAATTGTTGAATTCTTTAATTACTGGAACTCAATCAAATGCAACAGAGCACATTTTATTTTTATGAATGAGTCATTGCTCTTTGGTTCATTTAGGAGAAGGCAGTTAAGGATTTTGCTTTCAATTTCCTATTTACTTTTCAGAGATGAAATTAATCCTTACATTTAAAAATTTTTGTACCTTACGTTAACTTAAGATTATTTCTTCTTTACCACTTGTTGGAGCTGTGTAGCATTTCAGATTTCAGGAAATGTTTTTCAGGTGATGCATATTTTTCCCAATAAAGTAAACAAGACATTGTCCCCCAAACGCACTATGTATTAGAGAGGCATTCAGATCATCAGATAAACTAAAAATAACCTTTTTCCTTCAAGTCTTCCTTGCTTTCTCCCTGCATTATGCTGACATTGCTGCTGCCAAAGACAACACTGAACCATGAAGCTGACAGAGAAGAGTATGTGTAAGTTGCTGTGTAATTACTATAATTTAAAGGAATGTAAATGATTTAGTTAGATCTACATTTATTTTGCAAAAATGTAACGGCGCCAGTTCTTGCATATTATTTCCCTATCCTCATACATACACAGAAGTGCCATGGAATGAAAAGGTTTTTTTAGTGTGTTATTAGAATGCTTTTGTATAAAATATTGAGGGCCAGATCCACATGGTCTTAATAGGGCTTAAGTGGGATTTAACTCCAGCCTATGGAGCAATTCAAATTGGTCTAGTGCCAGTACATAAAAACCTGTTATGCACCGAAGTCCACCATGCACCTCCCTTTGTCCCCAGGTGGCCACACTTAAGTGCATGTGTCTGCACAGAAGCAACGCAGAACATGCACTTCAGTGGCTTGCTTCTGCCAAAGCTCTAGAGTGAATCTAACTGGCCCTGGGAGGTAGCTAAGTTCTGCTCAAGTCCCTGGAGAAGCCCACAGCTGCAGAGCAGACCTAACCACAGCTAACCCTCTCTGTGACCTGGCAGTCCATCCTCACAGGCAGTTCAGCAATATATCATGGGCACAGAAAGAGCAGGAAGACCACCAACAGATGGTAAATGAATATTAGGTGTACCAGCACCAGCAGTGAGCCAGAGACAGACAGAAAGGGTCATCTGAAAGGGATTTCAAGGTAGTCATAAGGTAGACAGATTAGCCGAGAAGGGACAGGGAACAAGTTAGAACTTTAAGGTATGCAGGAACAGAATTAGGGAGAGCTGGAATAGTGAGACATGAAAGGGAAGGGTACCTCATACAGAGAGCCTTAGGAGGCTGGGAGGAACATCTAATGGAACATATGGGAATAGGGAGGGACAGCATGAGTTGAGTGAGTTGGTGGAAAAGGCGGAAAGTATGTATGCACCCTACCACCTACACCTGCCCTAGGAGATGAATCTTATGCATATATTGAATGCTTCCATTCCTAATAGCTGCACTGTAGCTTCAAGTCTAGAAGTGATTCCTGGAGAAAGCGCTCATCTTGGCCAGCCTCTTGTGATCTCTGGATTTCAGTCCTGGTTGCTACTCCAGATGTGCCATATCTCTGAGCCTGTGTAAGTCAGCACTCCCCTGACCATCCTGGCCTTGGCCTCCTTTCAAGCAAGTGGCTGAACAGACTATTCAAAATCAGCCAGACTGCAGCCTCTAGGACACTTGAATAGTTCTTGGAAGCCATCATTGCTATCCCAGCACAGGCACCCACACAGACATATGTGGTAATTATTAGGGTGCAGTTCCTGGCCATTCTGAGCCTCATGTATGGTTTCTGTATGCTTGTCACCGGTCCTGAAAGGATGTTCATCCATACATTGGCCAGTAGTTTTATGTATGTGCTGAACATGATACCTCTCTGCAACACCTACATGGAAATCATGGACATGGTCATTACCATACTTATTGCATACCATATGCAACCTTTCCCCAAAAATGAACCTCTTAAAATGGGGAAGCTGATTTTCTTCCCAGAATAGAAACACCTTACTTTCACAGCCTTGCACACCACTTTTAGCTCTTACCAGAATCACAGATCTGCCCATGGAGACCAGTTTTCTGCAACAGCTAGTTTCAGCTCTTGGCTAAGCAGGAAGGGGAAGGTGAGCCAGCTGAATAGATTTTAGCCCTGCTCTATGCAGACATAATTCTGGAAAGAATCTTTTTTTCATTTTGCCTTCCCAAAAACAAGGTGCTCATCTTATCTGGAGGTATCTGGCATACAAGAAACCAGCAGTGTGGTCTCTACAGCTGCCTTCATCATGGAGATTCCCTCAGGACTGGCTACTTTTCCTGCAACGCTTGCCTTTCCCTCCGGCCCAGGGTTTGCCCAGATACAAGTGGCAAGTCTGCTGCACAGCAGACAACTTTTGGAGGCCAGGACATACTATCCTAGGGACACAAACCCTGCCCTGATACCATGGATATGGATGATCCTACACCATCTCAGGATGAGGTGGATGTTTCCAGCCATTTGGCAGTGGTGGGCCTCTTAAGGCTGGAGGACTCACGGTTCAAGGATGGCTTTTCTCAGTTTGGCAAGGCATGCTTCTCAGAGGCAGAAGGGGATTCCCAGATATCTCATCTCTAGCACCCATCAGGCACTAGCTGTTATGGGAGAGAATAAGAGAATGTCATGCTGTAGAACAGATGTAAAGGTAATCGGTTATTTGTTTTTTCCAGCAGGTCAGCTACAGGACGGCCTATCTTAGGGATTCCTGAAGAAGCCTGTGATCAAGGCTATGCAAATCCAGCAACATGTTTGACTTACTTTCTTGGAAAGCAGAGGAAAGGAGAGGGGAAGATGTGTGTAATGTTATGGTGCCCCAAGATCATTCCTTCATGCTTAAGGAGGCTGCATTTTGTGCGCTCACAACTGGCCTCTACCCCTTGTGTGTCACATCAATGTTTCACTCACTCATTACAGTATGGCTGCCTAACGTGGTCCCTTGGCCCAATTCCTGTAGATATGCAAGGAACAGTCCCCTGAAAATCTAGTCTGAAGTGCCCTCTCTGATGCTATACTAGCCTCTTCAAGAAAACCTTAAGCAGGGAATTCATCCTTTCAGAAGGTAGAGCAAGTTCTTGTGCTTTCATTGAGGTATCTCCTATGGGTGTCTTGGAACTACTTCTGAATACAAGCACTGTTCTGTGAGGTCCATTAGTATGTGGATGTCTGTCCTATTTGAGATTTAAGACTCAGTGCTTCTCTCACCTGCTAGTAGTTCAATGGGATAGCCCATTCTACTTGCAGAGCAGTTTGGTATATCAATGTGAATAATGCTGAATTAATTCTTCATTAATAGTATGAGGAACCTAGCTGCCTAACATGGTCAGTTTAAATCAACTTCTTTCCCAGGCATGCAAGAGTTAGTCAAGCTACCCAAATCAAGGCTCCTATGGAAATAATTTTGTAACTAACCCAGAAGGTCTGCATCTTAGTACCAAATGAATATTATTAAACATAACATTATGAGCATAAATGTATCTAAAGTGGCCACTAATTGCAGTCTGAATTAAGGTATGAAGGAATAAGTAGTCATGGAAACTAAACTGGAGAGCTTTCCTACATTACAAGAGAGGCAGATTAATTGGGCGGTGTGGAAAAAAAATTCTCCTGCAAATTTTTTCCTGTATCTGTGGAGGCCTCCAATGTGGCCAATTTAACCTAATCAACCTTTTACAAACACCAGGTGCTCTTATTTTTGTTTAAACTGTGATTCTGCCCATTAATTTGTGAATGAAAGCCTAATGTGATGTGACATGCTGCAGACAGAAGTAGATGATTAATGTCCCGATTTCCAAAATGTTTCTACTGAAATCTGGCTCAAGTGTTCTTATTAAAAACACTTCCAAAAAGAAAATACTGCAAAATTAAAAATGTTATTTCCTATCCAATAAAATGTATAGGGAAACAGGTTGATTATAATCCAGTCCTTTATTATACATTTTCTTAATAATATATTTGTATCTGGGGCATGCACAATAAACATTGCCACAATTATATTCACTACAGAATTACAATGAAAAGTCATCTGAAACCCAGACTTGTTGGCTTTTTTGAACTGTGTTTAATCTTGTTGAAACCTTATTTAAGATGAAAACTGGTTTTCCTTGATTTGTTAGACTTTCCACAATATTCCACATCCAAAAGTCACCACATAAAATTGGCACAAATGGCAATCTTTGCTCAAAAATTACGTTACACAAAGAAGGATGTCACTGGTGAATAAAATAGCAAATCTGTGCTGATTCATGTCTGATAGGGAATAAGAAAATTCCTTTTCTAGCAATACAACAGGGTTGATTTTAAGAAACAAAGAGTAAATATCATAATCAAAAATCAAATCCTTATATTTCTAAAGTTCACTTGGTGTTGCTAAGGGAATGGAAGTGATGGCTTCTTCCTCTATGGAGGATCATCATGCTTCAATTTATAGGAATCATATATGATCCAGGAATGTTGAGTCATAAAAATTAAGGAAATCCAGAAGTAAAGCTAAAATTCTATCCTTAAAATGCTGCACTAGGAATCGAGTCCTGTACAGAACTTCAGATGAAACATGGCTATAAAATTCTCAACTGCAGTGGGTGAAATCAAGGGCAGAGTTCCACCTTATATCTGAATTTCACTGTTAAAAGTTCAGTCAGATTCACAAAACCAAGTTTGAAATTATATTCCTGTTGTGTATATTTTAGATTTTTGTTTAAGGAAAGCATTTGTTTGTTACTAACCCCCTAGATATATATTTAATCAATACTCATTTATAATTCCTTTCTGTCTAGACTAATGGCTCTGGAACTTGGGAAAAGAGTATATGTACACACATATACTTGGAACAGAATACTGTACAACTGAGACAATGGAGTTTTTAATGTAATAGGTACACTCCTAATGCTATCAGTGTGTAGCGTGGTGTTCATTAGTTTTAGTAAAAACCTATATTAATATAACACAAAGTTGCTGATTTTCGAATGTTAACACGACAAAAGAATACTACCTGTGAAAGGTTCTAGAGTAACATCTTGAAGAAAAAGCCCCCTATTCATGCACAGAGCAGTTACAAGATAGGCAGGATCAATTTCCTATACTTGAATGTCAGCATCCCCCAATGCTAACTCTAAAGGCATGACCTCTAAAGGCAAGAGGGTACTTCATCTTCCATAGGCAAGTTCAGTCCTTGGGCATTCTGGAGAGTGCTAGTAATGCCAAGTAGTAAAAATTGTTAGCATCATTTTTGTATGGGTTCTTCTTTACAGGAAGGGGAACTTGGCATACCTGGCCATTCATAGGTGTGGTGCTGTTGTATCCTTACTTCTCAGAGTTGGTGACTGTTTATACAGAAAAAGGAAAGCATAAAAGAACAAGCCTTTGCAACTTTGAGGTGCAAGTATACCATCATATGTCCCTTCTCCAGTTTTAGGATCAGGATGGTACAGACGGTCATTACCAACCTAGACTTAATCTGGATTTACAATTCCTTGGTGAAAGCGTCATCTTTCCACAGAGAATCCCTTGAGCTATCTACTTTACATTTCTTTAACCCATGTGCTAAGAAAAACAAAAAGCAAAACCCCAAATATAATACCACATCAACTTGATTTGCACTACTAATGCTTCCATTTTCCTCTTTAGTTATGGACCTGTTGAAATACAGGAAGGCAGCTTTTAATCTTTAGATTCCACATCTGTCAATCAAGTTTCAAAAAAAGGAAAAGAAATTAAACTCAGAACTGTGTTACTTCAACAAAAAAAATTACTAAAAAATTACTAAAACACATCTCATAAACATTTGGGAACCATGCCACTTCTGCATTAGATCTTATTCTAAACAAAACAGAAAGAGACAAGAAAGGAAGAGGAACACAGGAAAGGGAAAATTGAGTTTGATTTCTTCAGTACAGCAATTTGACTCATATGTGCATGCATAAGTTAAAATGGACATCTAGTTCCCTCTTAAAATGTATAAACTGGGCATATGGTCAACATGTCCAGAATAAAGCAATAATGAATGTTGACTATAAGTGCATTAAATTAAAAAGCTGCTGACAAATAGGTAGCTACATATACCTAAAGTATACACATATTGCCACTTCTTATCATCGAGTAAGTTATTCTTTTTAACAAAACTTTAATATTAAACTGATTGCAGAGATAAATGGTCTCCCTCTCATGAAATGCTGTTTCAGGGAAGAATTTTATGGAAATATATTCAGAGTAGGCAAAGATGACTAATCACTAGAAAAACTTTGATCAGCAGACTGACAAACTGTACCATCCTGTAAGAATACTTTGCATTTTAAACAGGCATTAGTTCAGATTTTATAGTGTATTGCAACTCAAGGCTGCTGTAAAACCATATATCTTTCTATGTTAAAGAATCAAAAAACAAGTGCAACAATTGATGCATCACTTTTTCATTTTTGTTTAATTTAGTAATAGAAGAATGAAATGGTTTCAAAGCAAGCTCTACATTATTTCAAAACGCAATCATATATTTAACATAATTTTGAAGAAAAAAAAACTCTTCACCTCATTAAACATTACACACAAATCAATTTTAAAACTGTACGTTATTTTTTTTTTTTCAGGAAACAACCTAAAGAACTGTACCACAAGGAATTAGGAATACTTTCTGTATTCTGACACACCATAAATTATAATTCATTTGTTGATTGTAGGGTTTCAGGGCACAAAACTTCATGCAATAATATCTGGAAGAAAATGAAAAATAAAAAGGAAAGAAATGGATATATCCAGTGCTAAATGAAAACACTGAATTCTTTAAATAAAACAAATGCCATTTTTATCAGTCAAAAACATTTATTGTCTTTCAACTAAATGGGCCTCAATTACTTTGTCTCTTGGAGACGATTCTCTTGAGAGCTTCCCTGTTTCCTAATAAAACCCAGTATATTTAATTCCTTATTGGTTTCTACAAAGATGGCTCAAGGCAGGTGTGTCCTTGTGGCTTCTGAATCAGAAAGTGCATCTTCTTGAATAGAAGGCTCATAATCGCCTGCATTATCAACCGATTCAACATCTTGCTCGTCATTACTCTCAGCACTGTAATCAACTTCTTCAAGGAAGCGAGGCTCATCTTCATCCAGAACATATGTAGTTGGGCTGTATAGAAACACCATACAAAGAGTTGTATTAATTATTTTAAAGGGTTTATTATGTTCAGCTATACTCAGTTGGACCATTGTACCTTCCCTACCTGAAACTAAAATAATTTACGATGATACTTATAACATGAGAGAAGCAGGATAGCTGGAACATAACGAGAGTTACTTTAACCAAATGAAGACTTAAGATAGCATTTTTATGGCTGCCCAGATGAGTGTGGGCTCATAAAAGGACATGCTATACATCTCTGATTTAGTCAGTATATAAGGTGCAAATCTACCCTGCCCTCTGCCTGACTTCAGACTAATACAGCTAACTACTACTCTCTACTAAATTAATGCCATGTACATAAATATATAACATAAACATTTGTGTATATAAATTGCATATCAAACATACACAATATAAAGATTCACTGAATTGCTTTGTAAGAAAAGCATTTATGTAAAATATATTCTACAAAAGCATTTAAAATGGCCTGTCTCTATAATAGTTAGGAAATGCTGTCTATCCCCTTCTGAATTTACAATCTTAAACAATCCTCACAACGGAGCGTTCAAACAGGAAATGCTTTTTAAAAATCACATAAAAAATATTAGTGCGACCCAAAATCTTAACAAGCATTTTAACTGGCTTGTAAATGAGTACAGAAGTGCTCAAAATAGGGAATTAAGCTTTTTGCTTCATGTGAAATTATCACGGTTATCTGCAGATTTGACAAGACCTCTCATAATTTTGTTTTCTTTCCACAGATTCATATTCAAATCTCAGGCTAAATCCTGCAGCTCTGAGGCACCATACCCTGAAGGACCTGGGTAAGTCACTGTGGAATGTGCTAAGTGGTTTCTTCCACAACATGCTAAAATAATTTCTTCACATATTCAGAAGTTATTACCTATTATTAGGGCAACTCAGGAAAGCTCAAAATATGCCTATTTAG
This sequence comes from Crocodylus porosus, assembly GCF_001723895.1. Taxonomy (NCBI): domain Eukaryota; kingdom Metazoa; phylum Chordata; order Crocodylia; family Crocodylidae; genus Crocodylus; species Crocodylus porosus. Next base: position 72,698,560 of record NW_017728950.1, read on the forward strand.
TTTCCTGGGATGAGAAGGGAATGAAAAGAAAAGGAAAAAAAAAAAAAAAAAAGAAAACAAGGGAATTTTCTATGCCTAGTTCAATTATTCTCCGTTGGGAACCAGGATAAAGCTATTTGCTTGAAAGCCCTAAGTGCTTCTAAATATTTCATAAGTAGCTTTGAATTCAGATGAGGTCTCAAGAAGGGTCTGCAATTTATCCATTTTAATTCATAATCAAATTATACAGATTCTGTATTAGCTTTGCCAAACGTTTCTACAATGGATGAGAAGGGACAAAGGAATTTATACAATAACAGAAACAACTAAAATTCATAAAACAGAAACAGATATGATGCCCTGATTTATTGTGTTAGGACTGAATATTTGAATAGATCTGAATTTTAACAGTTATTTAAAGTGTGGTATACTATCTTGCCACAGTTTGGCAGATAAAAGGTCCATTATTGTTTCCATCTAAAGCTTTTTAAGCTCTATTAAATGGACTGTTTTCACCTTCAGTGGACTGAAATTTGATGCAAATATTTTTAAAGCAGTTTTTCTCTATAACTTTAACCTCAGTCAAATTTCATAGTGTGGTGTTTTGTGTGATCAACAGATAAGATTCCCCTTTTGGAAGCAGGACAAAAAAATCTGAAACTTTTCTAAAAAAAATCTGAGCCTTCTAGCTGAGAAAAGAATCCATGAGAAAACTGCACTGCACATAGAAGATCTAACGGGCATACAAAGAATTAAATTGGCATTTTAAAAAAAGAATTGGTGATTATGTCCCATTTTCTTCTACAGTTACTCCTTATCAGAGATCAAAAGCCTGCTGATGCTTATTAAATATATCAAAAAGAAATGTAGCACAAAGCTAAATATTTCTAATGATGATTATTTAAATTTTAGAAGCACACACCAGAACCAAGGGTACATGTTGAACTTTGGTGTCTCTTCCCCAACTACTTCAAATTTCAAAAACTCAAGCAATATGAAAGCTTGGGGAGAAGGATTTAATCAGTACTTTGACAAAAATCTTAAAGAAAAAGAAAACCAGTGGTTCTACCATTTTCCGTATGTGGAACACAGGACACTTTATAAAGTTAAATCTTACAAACACTCACTTAAAGGACAAGGTATGTGCACTTTATCAGGAGGGAAACTGAGGTATGCTCAGGTTAAAAAAATTGCACAACATTGTACAGATTACCTATAGCACAGCAAGTAATGAGAGATGCAGAGAGTGGCTCCCTACCCTGTGATTTCACCCTGGAAATGTACTTCCTCCCTTAAACAGTTACTGCAAACCAACATTTCATTTAAAGGAAAAAAGTTGAAATTTTCATTCATTTCTTTGTAAAATGACACCCCAACAATGAACCACTCTAAAACACATCACATCCCCATAAACGCATAGCTTATTCTGGGACTTCTGCTTCTAATCAGTTAACAGATATTGATTTGCTAGGTTTCATAGGCAGGGAGTTCACACTGAAATTGCAGGATATTTATGTAACTCAATTCACAGGAAATAGAGCCATTAAATCTGAATGTGGCCCTAAGAGTTCTGAACACAGAGAGCTTAGTTTTAAAGCTAAGTGTGAATGGCAGATATTTTACCAGTCATTGACAATGTATATAAAAGATGTATTATAGTAGACTTATAAAATTCATCTTCTGAGAACAGCATAACTTAAAAGAATAGAGAAGATCACGGCATCTTCTGCAAGAGGTACTTGTAATTGCTTGGGTTTTACACAAACACTTCCAGAACATGTACACACTCAAATGGAAACATATAGAATGAGACATTATTTCTAGCAAGCCCCTTTGCTTCCGAGAGGTTGAATTCCATTTGCCACATCAACATGTCCCAGTCTTCATTCTGGACTCTGTGCTGCAATGTACCCAAAATATATAAAACTATTACTATTTTAACTCAGTCTTGGGTCATTCAACAATATGTGCTACAAGCAAGTTAATGTTCTCGTGTTGCATAAGCAAAAGCAGCAAGATGCACATTTAAAGTGTGCTAAGTAGTAGTCTAACCCAGTGAGCAAGTGGGACACCAGTCCCAACCACTGATTTATAGGTGGACCACTGCTGCTGCAGCCTGACCACCACAGCTTTCCAGGACAGAAAAGCTGCTGGTTTCATTCTGGTGCCAAGCTTTTAACTGAATATATTTTAAAACTCTGGTTAGAATAGTGCTGTAAGAGACCTGCTAGACTTTTCCAACTACGAATGTTGGGTCAGAAATATAAAAGTAGTTTCTCATCTTTGGTGGAATTTCTGTCATTTCATACAACACTACTGCAAGTATAATAATTATCTCTCTATTCAAGAGCAGCTCACTTCCAGAAGTGAAAATGTATAGGTCAAAATTAGCAAAGCTATACTTGTCTCTATAATGCTCACCTCTGAAATCTCTTTCATTTGGATAATTTTTACTTTTTACCACTCTTCATGACACCTACTGCGCTACTGCCCATATTCTAATATTTAATTTCAGTAGAAACTGAATATGCTTATTTATTTCACTCTTTAGCTACTTTAATTTTTTCTGCACTTATTACAATGGTATCTGACAACCTCCCACATTTAGCAGCCATTCTGGTGCCAGTTGCCTTTTTCATGGGAATAACTTTTTGACTTAGTTAATTTATCATTTCTGAATATTTATTTTTTTACTGTCTTAGCCTGCTAAATTTTAGTCCTTTAAATCTATATTTTACAATCTACCTGACAACACTTAGCTATTATTCCACTGTTGTAGCTTGGGTTGGATTTCCACCTCTTCCAAACCCTTAAAATTTAAATATTTTATCTTTTTATTCCCCCTCCTTTATTGCATATCTTGTGACTTATTGTATTTTTAGCTGGTTTTCCACCAATTCTATGGATTATAATTTCCTAATTCTTCTCGTGGGCTGCTTCTCATAACTTACTTAATCATTCCTAAAACTCTTGTTTAAAAACCAGCTTTTATTTATATAGTCAAGACTGATGGTTTGTCACACTATCACACAGGCTGTAACAGATTTCACTGTGTGTGTGATTTCTTTAGAGTCATGGCTGTCACACAGATCTCTGCAAACCATCTTAAATTTTTATATATTTTACTTAAATTATTTTTTACCTTCATGGAAACAAAGAATCTTTGAAGTATGAACTGAATATAACTGATTTTTGTAAAACGTCATGTTTACTATGAATTTCACTTGAATGGGTTCATTAGAGACAGATCAGACCAACTTGGTGGCCTTCTATGACCAAGTCACAAAATCCTTAGATGCAGGGGTACTAGTGGACATAGTCTTTCTGGACTTTAGGAAGGCCTTCGACACTGTCCCTTCACCCCATTCTCAGTAAAAACCAAGGGGACTATGGTGTTGACACCTACACAGTCAAATGGGTCACTAACTGGCTGAGGGGCCACACCCAGAGAGTGGTGATGGACGGGTAATTTTCAACCTGGAGGGATGTGGGCAGTGGGGTCCCCCAGGGCTCAGTCCTTGGACCCACATTGCTCAACATCTTCATCAGTGACTTGGAC
>NW_017728950.1:72702775-72734952 GCF_001723895.1 Crocodylus porosus
CCTTGCTGGGGTTGTTTGACCCCAGTACTCTTTCCTGCCATGGTGGGGGGTTGGACTTGATGATCTGCTCAGGTCCCTTCCAACCCTACCAACTATGAAACTATGAATGTTTTAGTACATTTAAAAATTAATCTTTGCAACAAAAATTACCGTTTAATGTTTCCAGCAAAAATCGCTGTGTTTGCTACAACAAAGCCACCTTTAATGCCTTGGCAAAATATCAGCTTTTTCACTATACACATGCTTTAGTTACAAGGACAGTCCATCTTTAAAGCAAGCAGCAACCAATCCTATTGACGTTAGTTTCACAGGAAGGAACAATTTTCTATAATGACTAGTAAAACATTTTTATATAGGCATATTCATTCACCGCTTCACAAGAAGAAATTGAGACAGACTCTCTGCCAACAGACTGGAAAAGTTACAGCTGGACAGGGAATTAGGGAAGGAGAGAAATAATATCTTTAGAATCAACGGCATCTGTGAAAGCAGTGTTGCCAAGGGAGTGGAAATGGAGGGAGAAGAGCCATGTAAAAGACAGCAGTGTAACTGGCCATGACAATATCCTGGGCAGTCCCCCGTCATCCCTCACTTTGCACCTTTCTTGCTGCTAGAGCAGAGGACACAAGTGGGAGGCACCCCCTACCCTCTTAGGCAGTACCTGGTACTCATGGCCTGCTCACCCTCCCCATTCTTAAGCTATTAATAAAAAAAACAACTCTCAGTAAGTTTGTCCTCCATTCCTTGGCATTTTGCAGGAGATCTCTGGATGTCCAAGCTCTTGTTGGGCCATGTCCTCTCTAGGGGTTAGTAAACCCTTCCTCACAGACAATGTCATTTATGGAACTTAAGTCACAAGTACTCAAGGGGTCATCAGAGAGACCCTCCTTCCCTCCCATGCTTTTTCATGGTAGGAACAACAGAGGCTTGAAACATTTTAAAAAGTCAGGGGAAAAAAACTCTTATCATAAGCATCAAAATATTTGGCAGTATCCATGTCTAAAGCTGAGGAACATAATTATAATCTTGTCTCTATTTCTTTGTGGTCACTTACTTTTTGGTTGCTGAAGCAACTCAGAACTAAAGAGTAGCTTCCAACTAGGATGATTTAACAACACCTGCAAATGCTGAGTAGCTCTTTGCTAACCATTCTTAATGCAGTACTGTATCCTTAGTTTATATGGAAATGTGAGAGAGGAGCCAGCAGGCTCCAAGGCTCCTGGGCTAAGCGGAGGGCCAGTGGCCCCAGGTCCACAGCCCCAAGGAGCCCAGCAGAAATTTCCCTTACCCAGGTGTGTTGGGAAGGGAGGGGGCGATCTTTCCCCCGCCGGTATAAAGGAGAGGCCCGGACCGGAAAGCGGCAGCAACGCAGAACCGGAAAGAGGAGGAGGAGGAGGTGTAGCATGCGGGTGCATGCTGCAGGGAACGCTGAAAGCGACGCTGAGTGCTGGTAGGAGCCTCTGGCCAAGAGCAAAACCCCAGCGGGGTTTTGAACCCAGTTTACTGGCCCCTGCGGGGGTAGAACTGTTTGTTTACCAGCCGGTGGGAGAAGGGTATCGTAATAACCCTAATAGAGGGGCACTATTGACTTTGGGTACCACAGTCCCTGTAATAGGGGCACAGCTCAATAGGGAACTCAAGTTGTTAAAAAGGAATCTTGTTAAGCCCTACAAGCGGCCCTCCGAGAGCCAACAAAGGGGTGCTTGACCCCTCGAAGGTCAAGCTTGAGTTGGAAGGCGGCTGCAGACAGACGGAGCAGCTACACAGATCAAGGGAACCTTCATGGTTGTCGTGTTTGTTTTGATTGACCTTTCTTTTGTGGATTATCTGGGAGGAACTGTGGCTACGTGGCCGGACCAACCGGATGGCCACCACCTGGTGGACCGGGTGAGGGTGTAGGGGTGGCAGAGCCCTCAGAAACTCAGGACCTCGTGAGACGCCGGGGACTCATAATTGGACTACACGCTGAAGACATCTGAACCAACTCCATTAATATCAAGTCGTGGCAAGCAAAACGTACACGTGTGAGACCCCAATTATAGGTGATGACACCCTAGGCAACTGGCAGGCGGCATCTGTTAGGTCCACAGGGGACGGTGATACCCGACAGGAAGACATTTGTCAAAGCTTTTCTAACATCATCAGAACACCAAAGTGGATAATAAGCAAAGTAAGAAGGAAGAGCTGAATTGGTAGGGGAAAAAAAAGGTCAGATAGAAACAAATAAATTTATGTTAATTGGTAGCTCTTTATTATTCATATTTTGTTCTATGATTGGAGGAAAGTTCCTATTTTCCTACAAAAATCAATCAATTTAATATTTTTCAACTGCAAAGCTTTTCAGAACCAGAGCAGAGATACACATGCCATTGTTAAATGTGTAAAAGAAGGAAAAGACTTCTGTAAGGTTAAAATGTACTCTGCAATCTCTATTGTCCACAGGATTTTTTCAGATCAAAATATCACAACTTATAGGAAACAGGTAATGATTTTGTAATCTAACCTACCTTCTAGAAACTAAGTCAAGGACTTCAAACCAATTTAACTCACTGTGCTTAATGTTTGTTATAAACTTGGATCAAAAGATTTGCAAGATTTCTCCAGCTACAGTCTCCTTCCTGTAGCTTCTGCATTAGAGAAATATTAAAATGCAGTTGCTGTCACTGTGTCTTGCAAATAAAAAGTATACATTCAAAATCTTAAAAACTTTCCCCCTTATTTATCTATATTACATTAGCCAGACACTATTTAAAAAGAGATTTTAACAATGTGAATTCTATCAGACTTTAGAAAGTTTAATAGAAAATAAAGCTAAGTATTAGTGTTAGTTCAAGAGATCAAATTTATATAGCGTACAGGTTCATTTGAGCAACAGGACTGATGCTAATGTAGTGCACAAGTTTAACTGGAGGCAGAAACTGGTCTAAAGTTTGATCCAGATACATGGTTGAAAGATAACTAGATAAATAAATTGATTTAAGTAGCAGGATACAACTTAAAACTTGAGAGGAGGAGTAAAGAGCACACCATACTCATCTCGTATGTACATTCACACAAGAAAATGGATCCAGTGCTCTGCCATTTAACTCTAAATAAAACCTCCTCTGCCTTCCCATACAACTTCTCCCTTCCAAATGTTCTCAACTTCCCCACCACAAGGTAGATAAAAGGGTGTCAGAGGAATCTATGCACTCTTTTGGTCTCCCCTTCTTTTATGCCTACAAGGTTCACCACTGAAATCTCACATCTTATCCCTCTCGATGCTGGCCCTTTGGCTTATCTAGAAACAAGCTTCAAGCTGCAATGAATTTAAGATTCCTACAAATTTCTAATACTCATTTCTAAGTTCCATTCCTTTCTAACCAAACTCGCGATTTATGATACTGTAAGGAAAGCATAAAAAGGTCTACCAGACTTGTGCCAATTTATCTCAAAGCAAAAACTTGCTTCCAAAACCCTTCCCAGATAAAGGGAACTGTCAAAATTAATGAGAGGGGAGTGAAAGGCCAATCAGTTTCATCTCCCTCTCAGCAGGCAAGCAGGGGGTGGGAAGCTACTGGAGGAGCATGGAAATAGCCTGTATTCCAACACGTTCATCCTTGCTCTTCTCTGGACCAAGTTCCCCACTAGAACACATGCCTGTCTTGCCACTTTCCACATCTTCCTTGTCATAAAGTGTACTGAGAGCTGCATGGGAAGGTTCCAACCTCAGGCTATTCTTCTGCTACAATTAAACCATATTTATGAAACTAGAACATACTGAATGAACCTTACAGAATTAAAAAAGGCACCACATTTCTGAAAGGTCATGCTATGAGGCAAAAGATAAGGTTAATATATCTTACTAGTTATGACTAGTCAGGTGTTTTTATTTTATCACACACAGACCCTATCAAACCTGTCAGCATCACAACCATAACTCTTACTACAGGATCAATATTACATTTTGTCTAGCCTTTTCCACTTGGGGAAACTGAGTGGGAAATATTGGCAAAGGGGTTAAAAATAATTAAAGGAAAATAAAGTGTTTAATTCATCACGTAAAATGTTAAAGTGCATTACCAGAGGGAAATAAATTGAATTATAGCTTTAATTTTTTTTGCAAGTCAAGCGTGCTATAGGTTTAGTTGACAATTATCTGGTTAACTCAAGGTAAATATGCTTAGAAGTAATGAAATACTATAAAAAAGACTTTAAAATGTTAATACTTCTTTGACAGGCAAGGATTTTTTTGGATGATATCTTTTATTGGACCAACTGTAGGTTTGGGATGAAGTTGGACAAGCTTTTAAATGCAAAGCATTCTTCTTCTTTGCTTTTGAAACCCAACTATGCAGTTGGTCCAATGAGAGATATCGCCCCCCAAAAAGCCTCGCCTCTTACCTAGTTCCTGGATCATCACAGCTACATCACTCTAACACTGTATTTCTTTGGTCACTTTAAGTGCATCAGATAAACGGAGTTTATGAAATTTTCAATACTACTTGTTTCATTAAAGTGCTTCTGAATGCATATCCTCATACTTATCTCTGATATTAGACACAGTACTTATCAGTAACTATGACCTTATTCACTACAATATTCCAGTTGGGAATCTATGGACTTTTAAAAATTAATTTCTTTTTGTCTCATTCGACAAACATGAAATTTCTTACTCATTTTTCTCTATCCTCCTTTTATCACTATTGGGTGACTGTCCCCAACCAAAGCAGTTTAGCAATGGTCCTTGGGACTCCAAAACAAAACCTTACCCTTCAAGCTCACACCACCAGTAGAGTTCTTTCAAAGTTATAGGAAGCCTCCAACAACCAATTTAGACAACAATTTGACATAGTGTTTTATTTTACTCTAAGATAATGATATGCTTATGTCTTCTATTAGAGAAAAAAACATATGCAGTTAGTCTGGTGATTTATGAGGCTACCAACGTAAACTGCATGCACAAAAAAGCTGCCAACAACACTTACTCTGTTACCCAAATTTTTTCCTTGTTCCTCATGAATGGGAAATATCAAATAATGAAATCAGAGAAATATGGGAGTGCATAAGGATAAGCAGTTTCTGTTATATTAAAACACTAGGCAGAAATGGAAAGCCCTCTCTCATATAAATCAAGGAATTTAAGTGAAAATTGTTCCAGTAGGCACCTTCTAACTTAACAAGTCCTTTGCAGAGGAACAAAAGCCTACTTTTTAAGTCTTGCCCATATGAGACTCATACCTTTCATAGCTTAAAAAAAAATATGATAGTTTCATAGTTTCTAGGATCAGAAGGGACCTGAGCAGATATCGAGTCTGACCCCCTGCCATGGCAGGAAAGAGTACTGGGGTCAAACGACCCCAGCAAGGTGTGCATCTACTCTCCTCTTAAAGACCCCCAGGGTAGGAGCCAGCACCACTTCTCTTGGAAGTTGGTTCCAGACCAACATGAAATTTCTTACTTATTTTTCTCTATCCCCCTTCTATCACATTGGTTCCATGATGGCCTTACAAACTACTGCGAACACACTGCCAGAAGTATGGCATGCCAGCTGATGCAGGATTTTAACATCTTGCGCCATGGCCTTGGTATTTGGGTACAAGGAGATTATAAAACACAACTGGAATGTGTGTGCCATATGCTTCAGACATGGATTCCCAGTGATGCCACAATTCTACACAGGTGTCATAAAAATTAGACTAAAATGATAGGACAACTATTTCCTAGGCTTGTGAGAATACGGGAGTATTTAATTTGGATTCGGCCAATTCAGAGGACAGTGATTCAATTGGGATCACTGCCCCAAATCGATTCAGCCAAATTGGCTTTGGAAGATTCGGAGCTGATTCAGAGAGATTCAGAGATTTGGCCACAGACTATAATGGGGAATCACTGAAATACCTATAACTTTGTCATTTTTTGGCAAATTTGGATGAAAACAGCAGGGATGGTAGCCCCTTCTGAGGGCATGAAGCCTGCCAAGTTTCAAGGAGATAGGTGCAGGGGTTTCTGGGAAACTGCACCTCAAGCTTCTGAAAGCAAAAACTTGTGACATGACTTTGTGTGTACTTTGTGTGTGTGTGTTAAGGCACAGAGGGATGAAACCAGCACAGATGGTAGGTAGCCTGTAAGGAGCGGCCTTCCCGGTGCTCAGGCAGAAACAACTCACAAAAGGGACAGAAAAGCTGAAGACAGAGGCTTATTTCTACATGCTGTTCCTATGTCCCTCCCCCAGAGCACTGTGATTGGAAGGGGACTCAGGGAAAGATCACAGTCACTGGCCAGCTACAGATGTCAGTCTCCCCCCACCACCACTCTCCCTCCCTCTTCTCAGTTTCTGTTCCCCTGAAAGACTGCCTTCCGAATCTCTGAATTTTTTTCTGAATCTTTTCCGAATCGATTTGGAGGCTCCAAATCAATTCAGAGGTTTTTTTCTGGTCTCCCAATTCAATTTGGATTCAGTGATTCAGCCTCCAAATTGGGCTGAATCTTCTCTGAATTAAATCGGTGACCAAAGCTTCACACACCCCTACTATTTCCCTTGAACTGTGGCAAAAGGAACTTACCTGGACAGAAAAACTTTTCGATCTTTAACAGAGGTGCTCAATCTTTTGGTCCTGTGAGGCAGATGAGTGGCACAGGGACCGTCTGCAAGCTGGATCTGGCCTTGGTACCCAGCACTGTCCCATCCCTGCCCCACACATGCTGGGATTGGGCCCTAGGGTCCGCAACTGCCCTATTCCTCCAAGACTGGGTCCCAGGGACTGGCACCATCTCCCTCCTTCTCTCTGCACACTGGGATTGGGCCCTGGAGCCTAGCACTGCTCCCTTCCAGCCCCCCATGTACCAGGATTGGGCCCTGCCTGCCTGGAACCACCCACACATGGCTCAGAGCACTAGCATCAGGCACCAGATCCAGCATGCAGTGCCCAGAGCTCCCCATGGGGCCAGAGATTTGACAGTAGGGGAGTAGTGGCACTACTTGCCCAGTGCCAAATATCTGGACCCATGGGAAGCCTCATGGGCTAGATGACATGACACCATGGGCTGATTCTGGCCTGTAGGCTGGAGGTTGAGCAACCCTGATCTGCAAAAACAACATTTCCATTACTACAGAGGGTTGATCCTTGCACAGAAACTAATTAGCCTGCCTTTCACATTTACTGGTGACCAGAAAAGTCAGTCAAAGGTGTCTATCTTTTCATTCTGACAAATCTTGGCATCTAATAAGACTCAGAACCTCCTGTAATCTCTCTTTGGTATGCCCCTAGTCCTGGTATCCACATTTCTATGGTGCTTGGTTGTAGAACTCTAGCAAGCCATTCTGGAGAAACACTAATGCAGCTGAAATGACCAGAACTTAGCAATAGTCATATCTGTATTATATTAGCATCCACATGTCAGAGTTGTGGTGTTCTGGGTACTCTACAAGCAGTGAGAGCAGTCTTCACCAAAGAACTTCAGTCTCCCCAAGCACCAGGAATGTAAACTTGACCAGACTGGAACATGATGTTTTTGCACTGAATTCTGTATGGATAACAAATGGTTTCTAATGTATACTGAGTTTCATTCTTTTCTGCTCTCCAGTCTTGTAACTATAGGTATTCCTGATCTGGGAAAAACAACCCCTGCTTCCAGAAGTCTGTATCACGAATTTTACAGGGATTCCTGCTTAGAAACCCCTGGCATGTCACAGTCACTCTAAAAACCCCTGGAAGTCCATGCTGGTGTCACTTCTTAGTGAGGCAACTTCATAGCTCCCTGGATTCTGGACCAGGCTATTAGGTTGTAGCACTTTGGTCTTCTCCTTGGTACCACCAGGGAGCTCAAACTGCCATAGTCCCTCATGGGGACCGGATCCCTTTACAGAGAGGGAGTGAAAATCAGCACAGTACTCCAGTAAAGCCTTTCAGAACATGACAGCATTTATCAAATAACTGGAATAGCATAGGCAGACCCCTTGTCTCAGCCCAAGCCAAACTTAAGAAGAGATCTTATGTCAGAGTCGGGGTGGATCTGGTGTATTTGCACTCCCCTAATCCCTACTTCATCCAAAGTTTAAAATCAACTGCATGGTAGTGGCAAGCAGCATTTCTCGTCAGGTAGTGCTGAGGGCTTCAATTAATGTTATTGCTCATTATAATCTAAATGCTCTATTTTACAGGTGTTAATGACTTTTTAATGGTTTTATCTGTTAGCTGTTCCTGGTTATGAAGCTCCTATTTCACAGCCTTATTGACTGTTTTTAATTCATTCCAAATAAGTTATATTTGTTTTTACTTCAATATGAAATGTAATAATATACCCGCAGGCCCCTGGCATATTATTAAAATTCCTAGTTTATTTTTAGCTGGAGAAAATATGGTTTTTCATATGTCACAACTGACCTCACCATCTGCACCCTTCTTCTCAAAAACCCTAGATTTTCCTGTGGTCAGAATGACAGGCCTATATGACCAGGTCTCTGTAGACAGCATGCTCCCTGGAATCCATGCATCCCCCTCTTGCTGCTCCATTTCTAAGGCACTCTGTCTCCACTAGATTTATTTGACACCAGCTCCTGGGTGCCAGAGGTTTAAAGTTAAATCACCAGTTATTGGGGCTTCATTTTATTATCTAGTGTTCCTTCTGTAAAGTGAATAACCTGAATCAATTCCTCCAGCCAGCAGCCCAGGCTATGTATGGAAATCAATGTATTATGTTCTACTAGTCCATAATGAAAGTTGTATACAGGTGTGGCCGCCGGCCTTCGAATATCTGTTCACGTGTGACTTTCGCCCTGGTGGTAAGCATAGGGCACCCTACGGGCTCGTGTCGATGACGTAGCAGGCGTCTCCTCCTCGAGTTACCTCCCCTATTCTTGCCTTCCATGACTTGTTGTTCTTTAGTGGACGGGATCAGTGGTCAGGTTTGCTCGGTGGCCCGTGGTTTGCCCGATGGTCCTTCACAGGGCTCCGCCACCCCTACACCCTGGCCTCACACCGCCTTGGGTCCGTTACCCTGCCGCTGGCTTTGGCCCTTCCAGTGGAATTGCTTCCCAAAGCGTGACGTCTATATGCTGGCCACCAGCGATTGGGTTCACCCATATGGGTCTGCCTATCTGTCTCCTCAACTCCACTCCTTCCTTCGGGGAAACACAAAGAAAAACTCCAAGGCTCTCCCTTGGCCCCATTCCACGGGATACTCACTATGTACTCTACTCCTCCCCTTCGCCCAGGGCAAGCAGACAGAAAATCATCAACATAACTCTAAAGTATGGGCCACCTCCTGATGTGTCTTCCCTTATACCCCCCTGCTCTGGATAGGGGCATTCTTCTTACTGTCCGTCGGTTCCAAGCTTCCCTCGCCGACCCAGCCAGGACTGGCGGCGATGCCCACCTCGGTCATGACCCCCCTCAGGGTCCTCTCCTTCAGCGTGTTGCACCCCTCACCCTGGTCATTCTGCCACTCCCACATGGGATCCTCCTGAGCATCAGCTGCTCCTCTGGCTCGGTCTTCGAGTCTGGAGAGCCCGCTGCTTCCCCGCCTTTCTATTAATGCCCCTAACGGGCCGTGCTTCCCCACACTGTCTGGGTTTGTCCCCGGCTTGTCTGGCTCTGCGGGTCCCATAGGGGAGGTCCTCCTCCCGTCTGGAGGTGGCTGCAGCCCCATTTCTTCCCTGCTCTCTCCCCCTTCCGTGGCATCAGCCGCCATTTTTATCCTTGCTGGTCAGCACTCAGGACTGATGTCACCGGCCGGCCCTAATTGAATAAAGAGGTGGCTGACGAGCTGCGTGGGCTCTTCTTTCCGCCCCTGCTGTGCTGTGTCTCCTGTTGCCGGTAAGTACCCCTCATTATTTCTTCCCTCTCCGCTCCCGGGACAACTGGAATGAAAGGGGTTAATAGCATACAATCAGGGTAGGGACACTAGCACACACTAGGAGATTTCCCCATCTGGCCAGTCTTCCCTTCTTTATGCTTGCATGTGTTAGAATGAAAATCAGATTAGCTTTCAGCATATTTATGCTTACCTACCCACACCAGGTCTAAACTGAGAATGACACCAGTTTTGCACTTTGCATGGGCATGGTTCCATGTCTTCAGAAGAAATTACATTCTGAAATATCACTCAGGGGTAGAACCAATACAAGGACAAAGACACCAAGGATGGAAAAGAAATGGCTATAAAAAAGCAATGCTAAAACATGACTAATACAACAACATTTTGGACCTTTGCAAAGCTTTATCAGAACGGCAAAATTATGACCAAAACCATGCTTCTCAATCTAGAGATGAGCTGGTTTCTACTGGATTCAAAGCTCCTCAGTTCTGAACAGCTGGTAGCTAGAAATCTTTTTCAGAAACTATCCAGTTGCAAGTAGATCTGTTTCTTTAGACAGGACACCGACTGGCATACTGTCTAGAGGTATTATTTCAAACCTGAGACTTTCCCTGATTATCAACTGCTGTTTATTAAGACTCTCCATGTGGAAAACAAATGAGAAGGACAGTTTTCTACAGAAATTGCTATTTTTATATGCAAAATGTGCCTTGGTCATGCTGAGGATTTTGCTGGAATGTATCTGGAACGGATACTTCCAAAGAATTCTGGACTTTCCCTTCTGATAGGATATCTCCTGATTGGTAACAACCAATGGCTTGCTATATCAGTCTGAATAGCAAGGATCGAGGCCTCTCTTACCTCAGCTACTAATTTCTCTAATACGTCCATAAACAGTTACACACCTGTACGTTTGGATGCAAAAGATGCCTGTTTAGAGGGACTGATTGCTACTGATAGGTGTAGTGCAACTCTCTGGATGGCCACCATGCAGGAAAACATTGTTTTTGCAACAAATCACTTTAAGGATTTGATCAGGACAGATCTGGACACTTTTCATGGATATCATCTTTACCCCCAAACAAGCTACTTTACTTACCACCAAGCCTTGAGAAACGCATGAAAATCTTACGTCTGGATGGTCAACAATGAGCTTTTGACATTGTTATGTTTTCTATCCTCACCCTATAGCCTTTCTGTGGTCCCTCCATCTACTGTTGCAACAACCTTAGGTTCTCAAAACTTATGAATTTTTTTTGTTTTTATTTGACATTAAATTTAAATATCTGGTTTTAACCAAAAATTCTCATTTGGATCTTATGACATCCTCAGAGGAAACATCTATGGCAAACTGTATATCTAAAAATGCCTGAAAACAGAGATATGTTATTAATTGGTTCCTTGCAAACTAAACAGCCTTTTGTGCAGCAATGCACTTGTAATATTTTTTTGGCTATTATAGCAGGGATGTACTATACATCCCAATTTAGAGACCATACAATTGAGTGCTATTGCACTTGGTACAAATATCTTGTGTGGAAGTAACTTAGAGACATGCTTAGGAGCCTGAAGCAGTTCCTGTATGCTCTCCCACTCCAGCTAACACTCACAAGAAAGCATTATAAGTGATCTATATTACCTGCAGATAGGTAATATAGCAAATCTCAATAAATCAAGACTCAGAGCTTTTCAGAATAGAGGAGACAACTGGATATACTGGTCTAGCTTTGAGCCTTCCACCCTGATAATGCAAGGGACAGCCAGCTGTGGACAGGCAGAGCCTTCAGATGCTGCCAAATATTGTGAGTTCCACTTAGGGTTAGAGCCCAGTGTTTGCAGAACTGCTCTGCCATGCTCAAGTGAGAGGAGCAGAGTCCCATATGTGAAGCACTGCAGAGGCTAATTCAGCCAGTTGAAACCACTATGTTGCCTAGTACCTGATCCCAGGGGTGGAAGAAGAAAGAAGTCACCACTGGACAGAGATAAGAATTAAATTTATACACTGAATGTCAGGAGAAACTAACCAGTCTAAACTTCAGCTTCAACACTTGTTGAAGACAGATAATCTGTCTGCCTGAGTTGACGGGCATGGATCACTCTTGCAGCCTCCAGAAACAGCACTGGATTGTCTACAAATTCCAAAGGTAGGAGGGCATTTACCCATTAATGATGAATGAGGAGAAAAGCTATAAGACAAAAAAAATCCATTAATGTCTAGACACAGGGTATATGTAGTGTAGTGCCATAGTTGAGATTCAGTGAGCCATCTTATACATTTGTTTTTGTAAAGAAATGTACACCTAAATATAAGGATATCTAGGTCATGTTGTCAAACATTATCTTATTGCATATTGTGACTGAGTCCTTTGCTTTATATTTTGTCAAAATTGCTGCTATTTCTTTAAACATTCTTCAAAGGAGATAGATGCTCAACTGATCCAATCTGACCATGGTATTTCTGTTCTGAAACATCATCAATGGCTTCTGACAATATAGTAAAAAAATGAAAGGACTGTACTACTTACTTACAAGGAGTAAGGGCATATTAACCACTATCATAAAATGTGATCCCTTGCTTTTATGTTGGCATTCAGTGAAGAGACACAAAATGGCTTCCCCTACAATACAGTTGCTTAAAAGAGGTCTGATTCTGTTCCCACTCATTTAAACATGACCAATGTAGTCACAGTTCTCTCTAATACATTCAGTGCTTACCACCACAGCAAAATTTATAAAGGCCAGTGGCTCTAACAGCAGTATCTAACTGGCATTTTACATAGAACTATCTGTATTAACTTTAAAACCTTAAATTAGGAGTCCTAAAAAGAAATATATGACACTGGAATAAAAGCTGAAAGAACTGGGATGATTAAGTCTAGAGCACAGAAGTGTGAGAGGGGAGAGGAAGAGATTAGACAACAGTTTTCAAATACAAAAAAGGCTCTGACCAAGATCATAGAATCATGGGAAAGCATGGCTTGAACATGAGGTCATCTAGTCAAGTCTCCTGGTCAAGGTAGGATCACTGCTAACCACACCATCCCAGCCAAGTGTCTGTCCAACCTGCCCTTGAAAATTTCCAAGCATGGAGATTCCACAACTTCTCTAGATAGCCTGTTCCAATGGTTGAGTACCTTCAATCAGAAAGTTTCTCCTAATCTCCAGTATAACTTTTCCCTGCCGCAGCTCGAAGCCATTGCTCCTAGTTCTGCCCCCTAGGGCCACAGAGAAAAGTTCACCTCTTATCTACTCTATACTCACCCTTCAAGTATTTGAAGACTGTTATCCAATCTCCTCTGAGTGTTCTCTTCTCCAGATCAAATAACTCTAGCTCTTTCACGGTTTCCTTATAAGTCTTGCCTCCCAGATCCCTAATCATTTTTGTTGCTGTCTGCTGAACTCTTCACAATGCGTTCTTTTTGAAATGTGGGGTCCAAAATTGGATATAGTACTCCAAATGAGGCCTCATCAGTATCAAACAGAGAAGAATCACTTCTTTTGATCTGAAAGTGACACTTGTTGATACAACCCAGTATTAGTCCAACCCCCTGCTCAAAGCAGGACCATCCCCAACTAGATCATTCTAGCCAGGGCTTTGTTGAGCCGAGCCCTAAAAACTTCCAAGGATGGACATTTTACTACCCCTCTAGGTAACCCGTTCCAATGCTTCACCACCCTCCCAGTGAGAAACTTTTTCCTAATATCCAACTGAAACTTCCCTTGCTGCAACTTGATACCACTGCTCCTTGATCTGTCATCTGTCACCACTGATCCTAGCTCCATCCTCTTTGGAACCGCCCTTCAGGTAGGTAAAGGCTGCTATCAAATCCCCTCCCCCACACAGTCTTCTCTTCTGCAGGCTAAATAAGCCCAGTTGCCTGTCTCTCCTCACAAGTCATGTGACCCAGCCCCTGAACCATTTTCGTTGCCTCCCACTGGACTCTCTCCAACTTGTCCACATCCTTTCTATAGTGGAGGCCCCAAAACTGGACACAGTACTCCAGAAATGGCCTAACCAGTGCAGAACAGAAGGAGATAATTACGTCCCTTGATCTGCTGGCAATGCTCCTACTAATACTGCACAGTATGCACACTGTTGGCTCATACCCAGCTTACTGTCCATTGTAACCTCCCAGGTCCTTGTGAACTCCTGTAACCTCCAAGTTTCTTCTCTGCAGTCCTGTAGTCTAGCCAATTATTCCCTGATATATATTTGTGCATACAGTTATTCCATTCCAAGTGCAGCATTTTGCACTTGTCTTTGCTGAATCTCATCTGACTGACTGCAAATCATTTTTTCAGTATAACCAGGTCATTCTGAATCCTAGCTCTGACCTCCATGGTGTCTGCAACTCTTCACAACTTGGTCTCATCCACAAATTTGCTAAGCATGCACTCAAACCCATCATCCAAATCATTAATGAAGACGTTGAACAGTACTATACCTAGGACAGACCCCCAGGGAACCCCACTCGATCCTCCTCCCAACTAGATGTTGAGTCATTCTTGTTGAGCACAATGATCCAACCAGCTATGTATCCACGTTATTCACTTTTGTTTATCTGTAACTCCTTTTTCCTCTATGCCTACAAAAGATAGGACAAATTGTATTGGTCTTAAAATGCAACAAGGGACATTTTGGGTAGATATTAGGAAAAATGTTCTGAATATTAGGTAGTTAGACAGTGGAACAGGCGATCTGGAGAAGTTGTAGGATCTGTTGCTAGAAGGACTAGATGACCGCCTGACCTCTAGATAACTTGTTCCAGCTGTATTTTATAATTTTTTTAAACAGTTTTGAATAAGTTCCTTTGCAGATGCATACAATTAGAAAACTGTTATTAATTTTAGATTATTAAATCATTCTTCTTCAAACTTGGCTTTCCTTTCATCTTTTAATCAAATCTAAAAACGAGCCCCTTTCATTGTCCAATATTTATTAATTCTTCAAGTTTTCTGAACAGAACTTATGGGCAACATATAGGTTTCATATCCAAAAAGCCCAAAACTCAAGATCAACCAATTTCTATCCGAAGTACACAAATTTAGGCCAAAACTATGAATATCTGAAAATCTGGTTAAAACAGAAATTTCTGTGCACAATTTTTTAAGCCAGAGAAATCCTTCATCACTAAGTCAAAAAAATAAATTTCTCAAACACATAAATACCTTCAATACATGCAGGTTAATTAATAGGTCATGTTTAATATTGGGAACACATTTGTTTCAAAACAAAATGCTTATTCAATACACACAAATTATTTTGCAGTGTCATTTATTATTTTGACTTCAATAGCATGATTGGGACACTTTGTGCAAGTTGTCACTTCCTATCATGTTTCCACATTTTCACTTTCCCACTGTTGCTGGTTTTCATTTGTCTCTTTCTCTCGGCCCAGTACAGCTGTGAGTTGCCCCCTTTGATGGGGAAGCCAAACCGGCTATTTGCACAGCATTTGAAATACCTGTTACAATACTGGCTTTGTCTTCATTACGTAAAAGGTGTACTTGACCGTGGTAAAACTGAAGCCTATGGCTTCTCCATCATAAAATTCTAAAAATAACAAGACACACTAGTTTTTCAGTGAAGTAAGTCACAGCAGCAGAATACAGCATTACTGTATTATTGTTACCTTACAGTAAAAAATCCAGGGAGCTTTTCTTCACTAGGATTTTATGACAACTATCCTATGTTAACTGTCTCAACAGGAATAAAATCTTTTGGGTAGCAAAGACAAATAAAAATAGTAGTTTCATAACACAAATAAGCAAAAAAGTGATTGTTCATGGAAAAAATAATTTTAATATTAGTACACACAGATTTGATGTCAAACAAATTCCAGTTATAAACACAGTAACTTCATCGCATCTGATGAAGTAAAAGCCCTCTGCTTGTGAAAGCTTACGCATCTATGATTTAGTTGGTAAAATGCAAATTTACCTTGCCTTTTGCCCTAAACCAAAAATACCAAAGTCTGTTCATCAAGCGCTGTAATTATGGTTTTAAAAGTAGTTTGTGTTAGCTTCCTGTTATCTGGTCTGCAAATTCATTAGCTGAGGAAGGAAAAATACAGTCCCAACTACAGTTCTTTTCATACAGCTTTTTTTAGGGCTTGCTTTAAACTAAACTCATAAACAAAACAAAACATACCACAGTACAATAGATACCAGAGATGTTTCCAGCATCAGGTATCTGTTCAGAGACAGGACACAACCATCCCTTAAAAAACTGCCTTTGCAACAGTCCCTTCTTTCTTTTATAACCTCACAGGACCAAGCCCTTGACTGAAGGCACATTTATGCTTTGCCACACACATGATATGCCTTAATCTGAAATAACTTAATTTCCTCTTAATTAGCTCCCCTAAGAAAGATGCTCAAGGCTTGTCCAAAATGCTGAAAGGACCTGTCCTGGGGTGGGTGAGGCTAGGAGTGCCCACCCAGCCCAAGTTTACAGATGTGCTCCACAACTGGAAGTTCTCCAGGGGTCATCCCTGGCATCTCTTCACAGGTTAACCACAGCCCAAGGGCTCAGGAGTGGGTGCTGGGGTTGAACCTGGAGTTGTCTCAGTGCTGAAACTGCCAGAGTACCTATGCACTCAGGTACATCCATTTTGTCCTGTCCTTGATGAGAGAGGCTACCTTCATGTTATACATAAACTGCCAGAATCCTGAAACAGAATCTATATGGGGAAATACACCTCCAGAACTCCCACTGAAATCACTGGACCTTCTTAAGAAGCTCGCATGAGAGATTTGGGACCACAGTATTAGCTTCCCTGCAAATTTAATTTTCACTGAGAGCAATGAAGCATTCCACACACAGGAATTATTGATCTCACAGATCTACAAAAAGAAAAATTCAAAATATTTTAAGTACAAATCCTTCCTCTAGCTGTTCAAACCATTTAAGGATCAAACCATATTAATGTCTGGCAATGTCATTCAATCAAGACAATTCATCCCTTTTAATACTTGACCATAACGAGATATAAATCCTGCTAACTGAGAATCAATTAAAACCTCTGGTGTAATTTGAATTAATAGTTAACATAAGCAAAAGCACTGGAAACAGAGTTAAAAACTATTAAGTGTGGTTCCAATCTCCTTTGAGAATATACTGCTAGCCTAGAAATCTTCAAGAATTCCAGCAGTATAATATCAAGGAAGCAATTACAATCCACCACCATACATACTCATCTACTCCTGAAAACCTTACAAGATGTTTTATATAGAAATGATGATGTTCATAGACTGTAAGCTCTTTAATTAAAATAATTGTAGGTCCATCAAACATGAAAATGTTACCGCAAGTCTCATTTGATTGAAAAGCTTTAGCTTTCTTTAATTCCATCCTGATTTAAATGCACTAAGAGGAAGCTAACCCTTGTTGTGCTTCTAACAAGTTGCACTCCACAGTAGTTTTATGACGTAACTGTACAATAACTAGAGACAGACAGTAAATGTCTTTGGCCATTCTGTGGCTTTAAAATGGATTAAATGAGTTTCCTGGTGACCTCTTGGTCTAATGTGTTTTATATCCGTATACACTATTCAGGTCAATTCATTTTGCCATAAATACTTCTTTGCCTCACATAACCAACCAAAACACATGACCCTGTCTGCCACAATTAACCAAACAACTTGATAACAGAAATATTATCTGTAAGTTTTTAAACAAACAAGGAATATGTTTTAACAAGTTAAACAACATATTTTGCAGGCAATAACCTGTTACCCTCCAATATCATAATTCCCTCTTCCTCCTCAGGTTTGAATTCCTTCAGCCCTTCAGGCTGCAAGAGACCTTGCTGGTATGGAAAAAGCATTTTACTCGTTCCTGCCTCAGTCTGCCCTCTTCTTATCATGTTCACTACTTCTCAGCTGGATCCTCACTCTTCTCTTCAACTTCTCAGCTGAGGACTTTCTGGATGCTGCTGTTACTCTTCCTATTCTGGTAGCATTTACAGACAGCCCAAGTGAAACCAAGGCTTCTTTATGCTAGGTACAACATACATGGCAAAGTTAGATTCTAAGCAGTCAATGCATAAATATCCACTGAGCTCTACTAACTTGATCCTCTGACATTCTCTCTATAGTCATTCTTTGAGCACACGTGGTCCCAGGGTTTAGCTACCAATGACAGACAATCTTGTGCAAGGAGCCATTTTTATTAGCCAATCTCCTGTTTTAAGAGACTCCTTCCCCTAACCCCTCCATACTGACTATAAATGTTGCTTCACATTTACTTTGTATGGGATGGTTTGCATAGGCAGGGGGTTGGACCAGATGACCTAAGGACACCCAATCCAGCCCTACTTCCCCATGATTCTGTGATTTTCTATGATTGAAACATACACCTAGCAGGCAACACATTTTCTTTCCTGAATATTTGCTTAAAACCAATTTCATAATAGATGCAGAAAAATCTCTATCCTTAGCATTTCGCTTTTGTCTGCATCTCCGCCTTTATTTACCTACAGTAAAAAGGCAAAAAGTCAAAAGACTAGCTTCTTGAAATGACTAACCTAAAGGAATCTTCTTAAAACAACTTACTTTTTTGTATTTTAATGTGTTTTTACATTTAAGTTTAAAATGTTATTTGTGAGACAAGAACTATGAAGCAATACAATTTGGGTGTGGGCCATCAAACCCTGGAAGCAATTAATTTTGATTGTATCATGTCTATGCAAATTGAGTCTTATAGCTACGTCCATGATAACTAGAAATGCGCATCTAGGACCTTATTAAATACATCATTTGAACCAGGTGCTAGGTTCAACACCTAAATGACAATCACAAAAATGGAACCTAAAAATCTAGCTATGGTGATTCCCTGTTTTCCAACAAAAACACTGTTCTGTCCCTAATTATGCCAGCAGACATCATAAAAGTTTATTTGGCTACTATTGCCAGTAATACCATCCACTGCGACTTCAAGTTTGCAAAGCAGCTTTGATAATTGAAAGTAAAGGGCTTAATAGCAGAAGTATATGCCACTACATACATTTTATTTTCAGAGTCACTTCTCTAATTTTTCTCTCCTCTGCAATCAATTTTCATATATTGGAATGCTGAATAACTATCCCTATGCTAGATTACAATGCATGACTCTCCCTGAAACAGCCTAACTTGAAATACAGGCTATATTTGGGGGTATGTAAATATAAAAGTGTTAAAAAGATTGGAGGCCTTCTGAAATTTTTTTCTAAAAATGCATAAAAATTGCCATGCAAATGTTAGTTCAGATCCATGTGAGCAATGCAAGTAACTTCAAGAGAACTCGTGACCTGAATTTTACTAGATTAAAGAGCCAGCATTACTTGTATCTAAACACCAGGCAGATTAGCATTTAATAAATGCTACCTGTATTCCACCTCCTCATGCCACTCAACTGTAAAATTCCACCCAAGGTAAAAATAACCATCCTTGGTCTTATTCAGTGGCCCTTCCACACACATCTCCAACTGATAATGTTAGGGATTCTGTAAAAAGGGTGGTTGCAAAACAGGGCCCATGCTGAATAAGAATTATATAGCCGTAATTTTCATCAGTATAAACTGGTACAGCTGCATTAATGCAATGGAGCTGTATCAGTTTATACCAGAAACAAATCTGACCCAGAATTTCTTGCTTTGGTTTCTGAGTTCCTGTGAGAATAAATCTATTCTCTGGTATTTCAAAGCATTTCAAATGTAGTCCATTATACCATTTTTACAGTGGAAATCATAACACTTGTCAACATTTAACAATTCAGATGAAACATAGGAGTATGACATTCTAAACATTTTAAAACTCTTACTTTGTGTGTGCAGATTTGCATGTTTCCTTTAATGTTTTAGAGGCTGCCTGGATAATCTACTTCTTTGGAAAGAAAACAAATATAATTATAATTATTGTGTTACCTGGTTACTTTACAGCTTGACTCAATCAACTCATTTTCAATATCCAAGAGGCTAGATGGCAAATTGTGTTCCAGGGGAGATGTCAATCTTTTTAAACGTAGTAAGCCAACGCAGAATTTGGCTCCCATTTCTTCCAGTTCTCGTGTCCCTATCTGCAAACCCTAATGAAATAAAATATATATTTACATACATGTGCACATATACACACACTTGATAAAACTATTTTGTAAAACACATTCTATATTATTTGTCATGTTAGAATATTTTGCTCCAAAGAAATAGGGAGGTTTTAAATATATGCTTAGCAATCATGATTTGAACAACTAAAAGGCTGTCATGGACTGAAGACATTTTGAAAATATTCCATATCTTAGAGAGAAAATCTGCTCTCTATGCACATATTTAATTTGAAAGCAGGGTAGATTTCCACTTTACTGACTAACAAAGTTAGGGGGGGAAAAAAAAATAGAGAGAGAGAGAGAGACGGAGAGAGAGAGCATAAGCTGCCATGAGCTGGAGCTCATTTTATCAGATGCTATGAAAGGATGTTTCATAGTTGGTAGGGTTGGAAGGGACCTAAGCAGATCATCTAGTCTGACTCCCTGCCATGGGCAAGAAAGGATGCTGGGGTCAAATGACCTGAGCTAGGTGGCTGTCTAGCCCCCTTTAGAAGACCCCCAGGGTAGGGGCAAGTACCACTTCCCCTGGAAGTCGGTTCCAGCTCCTAGCCACCCTGACAGTGAAGGAGCGCTTCCTGATGTCTACCCTGAATCTACTCTCAGTCAACTTACGGCTGTTGTTCCTTGTTACCCCTGGTAGTGCTCGGGGGAACAGGGACTCTCCCATTGCCTGCTGGTCCTGCTTGGCAAGTTTATAGGTGGCCACCAGATCCCATCTCAGCCTTCTTTTGTGGAGGCTGAACAGGTTCAGGTCCCGTGGCCTCTCCTAGGGCCTGCCCTGCTGCCCCCTGATCATGCGAGTGGCTCCCCTCTGGACCCTCTCGATGCTGTCCACATCCCTCCTGAAGTGCGGCACCTAGCACCAGACACAGTACTCCAACTGCGGCCTGACCAATGTCGCATAGAGGGGGAAGATCACCTCCCTGGACCTGCTTGTGATGCACCTGTGGATGCATGACAAGGTGCGGTTAGCCTTCCTGACTGCGCCCCCACATTGGCGACCCATGTTTATCTTGATGTACACAGAGCAGTGTATAGAATATAAAGAGTGATTTGAATGCTTATAAGTGCTTACAAGAAGTCTTTACAAGTGCTTGAATTGCTTACGAGAAATGGAAACTTGGACAAATGACTAAGGAGCACACACAAGAGCACTGTTCAGGCATGCAGGGATGAAATCAGGAAGGCCAAAGCGCAACTGGAGTTGCAGCTAGCAAGGGATATGAAGGGTGATAAGAAGGGTTTCTACTAGCAATACAGCAACAAGAGGAAGATCATGGAAAGTGTGGGCCCCTTACTGAATGGGGGAGGCAACCTAGTGACAGATGATGAAGGAAAGGCTGAAGTACTCTATGTCTTTTTTAACTCAAAGTCTTCACAAGCAAGGTCAGCTCCCGGACTACTGCACCAAGCAGCCCAGTTTGGAGAGGAGGTGGATTCCATTTCCCAGCAGCCCCTACCTGCACCCATAGGTGGAGGGAAAAAAAACTGGGGGGAAGGGAGCTAAGCACATGTGCATGCCTCCCCATGTGGGAAAGTTTGCGGGGAAAGGGACAGAGGGAGGGAGAGAGGAAAGAAGTGGGACCTGGCAGGGGCCACGAGGGAGCAGAGCTGGGCCAGGATTGGGATCAGGGCCCACTGTGCCCATGCGGCTGCCCCTTTCCCCACATCTGGTGTTGTTGCTCAACGCCCCTCGCACCAACAAATCCGCCCCCCCCGTCCAGCCCTGTACTGGCTCTGGCTGCCTCCTCACATGAGCCCCGGCCCCGCACTGCCAGGGGGGCCCGGAGGCTGGAGTGAGGCTATCCTCGGCTACACCGCCGGGCCTGAAAGAATGGAGCCCTCCGAGACCCTTGTACCCACCCTGCCCTAAGTCTGGACGGGCCACAGAATGAAGCTTGCCTGGGGCGGTGCAGGGAGGGAGTGGAGGCTCCCACCACTGCATGTCTCCCGGGAGGCATGGGGGGCGTCTGCCCATAGATGTACTTGGGGCAGGGTGGGCTGCCACTGTGGGCAGGGGCTGGGGCAGCACCAGGCTCTTCCCAGCAGGGGGGGATAGGGGCTGGGTTATGCTGGGCTCAGTGGTGGTGGCGCTGGGTGGTTGTAGCGGCTACAGCAAAATTTTGGGGTGGCTGCGTGCCCCCACCATAGCCTCCTCTTAGTGCCGCTGCCACAGCCCTGGCCCCAGCCCGCAGCAGCAGCAGCCTGTCCTGCCCCATGCCTCCTGGGCTGTGCCCCCCAGACAAGCTAGTTGTAGCTCAGTCCCATGCCCCGCTGGCTGTGCAGCGCCTGCCCCTCCATTAGACCAAGCCCCACTCCCTCCCCGCCCCTGCTGCAGCCACCAGAAAGAAGCCCTTGGCCAGGCTGCCTTGCAGCCCTACTGCTACCCCACGTTTGGGGGGAATAAGCCTCGTTAGTCCACCCTCCTTCCGCCGCCTATGCCTGCATCGCTGCAGCTGGTTTCCACAGAGAGCCCAGAAGCAGTGGCGCTGTGACAGTGCAGGCCAGGGTTTCCATGGAGACCGGCCACAGCAGAGCTGGCAGGGCAGGGAGCTGCTCCGGGACTGGGATCTTGCAGTGGTGACAGAATGGTCCAGAGTTGGGAAAGAGGGTGCTATTCACTGCCCACGTGCCTCGGGCAACAGCGTAGAGGCACTGGATTGCTGGTTTGCCCCAGCTCTGGACCACACTGTCACCACTGCAAAATCCCAGCCTTGCAGGAGCTCCCCACCCAGCTGCAAGCTCTGCGAGCACTGCTGGGGACAATCTCCATGGAAAATCTGGTCCCATGCTGTCACAATGCCACCACTCCTGTGGTTTCCAGGGAGGTTGCCAGTGACTTGGGCAGGGGCTGCTGGGAAATGGAGTCCAGCTACTGACTAGATATGCCATTTTGCCCCCCTTTCCTTCCCCCAAGAGCTAGACTGTCATCTGCACTGGCAGATGACAGAATTTCAAAGACGCTCAAGTTTCAGCAAAGGAAGTTAAGGTTAAATATGAAGAAATACTCTTACTACAACAGTAATAAAGCACTAGAACTGGCTGCCCAGAGAGGTTGCAGAATATCCATCCTTGGAAGTTTTTACGACATGGGCAGAGAAAGCCTTGGGTGGGATGAGATAGTTTAGGGTGGTCCTGCTTTGGACACGGGGCTGGACTAGACGACCTCCTGAGGTCCTTTCTAACCCTAATTTTCTATGATTCTGTAATACAAAAGGTAAGAAGGAAAAGAGAGAATGGGGATGGTGAGCAGTGCTGGGAGAACCAAACAGGGAAGAACCCATAAGAACAAAGGGATCACAAAAATGAAGCCAGCAAATGGGATAAGAATCCCTAAGTCCCTATTTGAACTATACTTAATACAATCCAGTTCTGCAATTTCCCATTCATATTGTGTTCCTGTTCATATTGCTGCCTAAAAACAGCTACCCTCATGTTAGCGAGGTCCTGAATGTCTAAGGAGGTTAGAGTTTTCTCCTACACATCTTTGTGTCTTTCTGGAGCTGATGACAGATTGGTGTTCATTCATTCTTTCATATAAGGATCACCCCCATCTGTCCAACATAGAAAGCAGAGGGACACTATAAGCAGATGATGGCATATATATAACATTGGTAGAGTTGCAGGTGAATGAACCTAGGATGTTGTAGTGCATGTTATTTGGTCCAGTGATGATGTGGTTTGTACTTAGGTTGAGACACAGCAAGTATCTAGGTCCATTTCAAGGCCTGGTGCCTTGGTGAGAACAGGAGTTTAAATTGTCTGGTGTTTGAGAGATGCCATTTGAGGTTGGGGGGTTTCCTGTAAGCCAGGACAGGCTACCCTGAGACAGATGTCCTTCACGGCTACCCTGAGACATATGTCCTTTTCCAGGAGGGGTTTGAGGTCATTAATGATGCATCTAAGGTGTTCAAGATGGTGGCTTATATACTTAATTCCCATAAATACTAATGGGATAGCTGTTATATTTAAAACAAGATAGATTCATAGGTTTGTATTTAGCAGCCTTCTGCAATTCATTAATGGAAATGATTTTAAGTTTAAATCATTTCTTCAGAAGTACTGATTTTACACTAATGTTTTTATATTAAAATTTTCTTCAGGAAACTGTCAGAATGAAAAAAGTGAGCACTCATTTTCTAAATTTATCAAACTGACTAATTTGTACCAATTGATTTAAAAACCAAAATTACTGCTTTCCAAGAATGAAAATCAATATAACATCTCTCCCTCCTACTGTACATTAGAAAATACATTTGTTAATTCTGTCAAAGAATATGCTTATGTATTTCTCCACTAGAATAGACAAACAAAGATTATTTGCTATTTTCTCCCAAGTTAACCAAGGTGACATAGGTTCTTGCTATAGAAAGAATTTAGGTAATGAAACAAAGATGTTTGTTTTTTTGTCACATACACACTGAGAAGAGTATTAGAAGTAAATTTAACAAACAGTAAAATGTATGAGAGAACATCCGAATGCAGGCATTCACAACTGCTTTTAACAGTATTTTTTCTAGAGCAGGAAAGGTACTTTAAAAATTACTGACCCCATGAAACAGTTTATTATGATTATTTAATTAGTCAGCAGTGACTATATACTTAGTGCAGTGCACAGTAATAAACTCCTTATCAAAAATAGCTTACTTGTAAAAGATAGCTGCAGACATAGAGTACAGAACACGAGTGAGATAGCAAAAAGTAGGTGTTTTTACCCCCTTCCTTTTAATTTATAGCTTCTGGATCTTTTTATATAAATAGGCTTTTAAAAACATTTTAATAAAGGAGAATAAACTCACCGAAACAAGCCAGGAAGGCATTCGATGAATGCCTCCTGGAATAACCTACATGAACATTTCTTAATCACAGGCACAAATTCATATTTACTCTTCACAATATTACAATAAGACCTTTTTAAAATTAACGTCTGGGGAGAAATAAATAGAGAAAAATGAGTACAGCGAACAAGTAATCCAGTGAAGAAATGCATACAGTACTAAAAATCATTTTTAGAATAAAACCAAATAAAATTACCACTGAAATTCTAAAGACAGTGATTTTTTTTAAAGTTTCCCACCGAAACTGTTTGTTTCCTTTTCATTCATGCAGTATTTTATACTGACATATGGAAAGGTAACCCAAGTAAAGTTTGATTTAGGTTTCCTACCAGCTTCCTTTTCCTCAGACAACTGTACTCTCTAGTTTTGGCAAATACTGGTAGTTTTTACTGAAAAAGCTAAATGCCAAATTCTCCATTCTCCGTCATCATTCCAGTCTCCAGCCACATGCGGTGGAGAATCTACAGCAGGGATATGACAGCAGTTAGTTGACATCTGAATTTACCATTAATGGAAACAGTAATTCCCTCTTTTTCATTTCTAGATCTCCAAAAACATTTTAATGGCATGGACAGATATGTTTATACTAGTATAAAAATAGAAGACAGATGACACAAACTCCTAAACAAGAGTAACTTTAGAAGAACATAAAAAACTTTGCCTAAACACCAGCTGAACATTATCCCTGAAAGAAATGGGGTAACATTCCATTCATGAAAGTTACTTCAGTTTAGATTTGATCCGTCTGCATCCAGTCTTCAGTAGCCACTTGTTACTAGCAAACCTACTCTTTTGCCACCTGGTGGCAAGGTACAGTAACAGACACATAATGTGTGCCGCTACCCTGGCAACATCCATTCTTTATGCCTGTGTAATTTGCACTAGGATACAAAACCAATGTCAATTACACCGGACTATATGTTTGTCTGCCCAGACCCTAACGATGCTGCTATCATTCTTACTTTATAGCTGCAGAAACTCAGGCACAGAGAAGTAAAGTAATCTGCCCAAAGTCTCTCATTCTATCACTTACGCTACTGAGAACGTAACTCAGTTCTTCTAGCTTTGAGTATCTTATCCACTGGGCCTATTTGTTTGTGCTGTGGTAACATTCAAAATTTTCAAACATAACTGGGGCTCTCTACTGTGTTAAACAGTGCCCAATACAGGAAGACCTGTCCCACAGAACTTAAAATTTAATTAAGGATAAGCAGAAAAAAAATTAGTAGAATAGGAAGAAGAAATAAAAAAGCCATTAAAAGTAACTGTTAATAGCCCAGCGATAAGTACAAAATGGGAGTTCAAAAACCTTTAAAAAGTACAGTCCACTGTTGTCCCTGAGCTAGTACACAGTACTGATAGATTTTTTCTAATCTTCATAGAAGTGGATTGTAAGGTAGAAAGGGATAGAGTAGGATGGAAGAAAGTGTGACTATAATCCTTAGTGGCAGTATGTATGTTTCAAGGCTAGTATCACTGGGACAGCAGAAATGAGATGGACTTAAAATGAAAGAAGAATGAGTAAGGAGAAGAAAAGAGAATTGTGAAAGAACTTAGTGCTGATGCACTGAAGAACTGGGCTGAAGAGCAACACAAAGGCTACATCTGTTTTTAGTACCACATTGTATCATGATGGAAAAACACAATATTCTACAAAAATGGTTGGTCAAAGTTACTGTTCTAGGGAATACCAGCTTGATTTCTATGAAGTGAAAGACTCCACATTTGCTTCAGTGAGCAGAGTTTAATGTTTCAAATGTCATCTATGGATTGCAAGGGAGTCATACTCACTGCAGCCCTGATAAAGTCTGTTTGTCTTTCTATGAATTTTTCAAAACATGAAATGCTATGATGTATTACAATTATTAAAGCCATCACAAAGCTTACATTTGAGTCTAGACTCAGCTGTCTGCACACAATTTAGAATGTATGGATTATATTTTAAGCTTTTACACAAGTTTATACAATTATTTTCTTTCTATCATTTGATGTTCGTAGTTAATGTTTCCCTTGCTATAATCAACATGGAGATGGCTTTATGTGGACAGTCATTTCTAACCAGTTGTTGGCAATCAGCATTCAGGCAAATGGGTCTAAGTTACCAGAGGCTAAGAAAAACATTGCTTCTGACTGGGACGAATTTTTCTGTGAAAATGTTACCAGGGCTTGTTACTACCAGTTCAGACATTTGAAAATATGGTTCCTACAGAAGGACAATACTATAGTGTCACACGCTCTCTCTCTCTCTCTCTCTTCTGCTGACTTCCCTCACTCAGAATATGTAGGTATAAAATATGAACATCTTCATGAGCTCAATAACTAGAGATTGTAGGATGCTATTCATTAGAAAGTATTGGTATTATTGACTGAATCTGATTTAAAAGATTGCTTTTCTATGTTTATATCAGAACCCCCAGATTTCTATTAATTTATAATGCTGCATTACTGAGAACGTTGATAATATGAAAGCCGAAGTTTCTATAGTTCAAATTACCATCCCTCTTAGGATGTGAAGACAGGGAGCTTCATGTTTTCTGATGCTCTAATAATCACCTATATAGTAGATCTTTGCAGCAACTTTCCTCATGGGAACTTACCTTGTATACCTTGAACCACAAATGACAAAGCTAAAAAAAGGTTGCTTCTGGGCAAGATTTTAACTTCAGATAAGAAGCTTGAACTTCAGATAAAGTCGACCTGTTATAGCTCTCATCTTCCTCCTGAATGAGGATACTTACACATGGATTCTTCCACTTAAAAAAAAATCATTCTGATGGGATACCTATCTCCTTAGTAGAGGGGCATTTCTGTACTGCCTTTGGTAAGGCTATACCAGTGTTTCCTTCAATATTGGAGAGAATTTTCAAATGATCCCACTGAAGCTATGCATGAAGAAAATGGTTCTTCTCAAACCATTTGGAGGATATCTTTGCTTTTTTTGGTTTAAGTTCTCAGATCATTATCCTTTTTGGTAAGATAATTTCTACCTCCTTCGGGTCCTTTTCTATTCAGGCACAACTCTGATTACAAGCAGAAAAAGATATAACGTAGTGTGCCTTTTTAAAGCTTGAAGTAATATTTGACACAGGGGAAAAGAAAAGAAATGGAGGCAATCTAAAGACTGATTGTTCAGTGATATTCTCCTGTTTTCTGTTGGATAAATGGTGCCCAAAAAGATGTTTTTCCCACCCAGTACAGGTGAGACCACTTACAAATAAAACCCAATTTCAAAAGACGGGCACAAAATTTGTTAGGAGGGCCAAAGACCATTACCTACTGCTCAACAGGATACTGAACTACTAAAGCAGTCTAAAAATACATGGCTGGGTGTCTGTACCAAGAGAAAAGCTCTACCACTGTGAGTCCTTGTAAACTAGAATGTACCCAAGAAATGTGAATCCCAATACTTGTATATACTGTTAAGTAATAATGTTAGTGATTCATAGTTACAGTTACTACAGAAACCATAAAATGCCTCACTTTAACAGTTGAACTGGAAAACTTGTACTTAAAAGTCAACTATTATCGGTAATCTTGCTAACATGGATAATCAACAGAACATAATTGGTTTCCAGAACGATAGCTCAAGAAGAACCACAGTGAACAATCTATGTTATTTTATCATACTGAGACAACAAAACACTAAATGATGTAAAATGCATGAGTATCTCAGAGGGCTTTTTAAAAGAGTTCAAAAGCCAGAAATCTGCTGGGTTCTGGGAAGGGATACCAATGTAAATAGTAAACTCAGCCTACAAATAGGCTCTAATTTCATCTAGTTTCTTTACCTTATATTTGCCCTGATCACAGCCACATAATGTGCTCTCCATTGTGTAGCTTCTTTGTACTCCTATCTCTCTCCAGACTACAACACGTGCTGTCGATTCCTTAGACTTTTCCACAACAAAACTGCAGCTGCTCATACAGAATGCAGGGGCAGTCTGACTGAGAATCTTAGGAAGAGCCTAAAGGACAAGAATTTGAAAAAAAAAAAAGACTTCATTAGAGGTCTAAGGCAAATGAAAGTTTTTGTATTTTGTATTAAATTAGGTTTTGCATAACTCAAAGTAACAACTCTCCGATGAAATATGAACTTCCATTTCTACAAGGAAGAACTTTTACAATCTTTTCTCCAATGCTTGATGAAGGGTGTTTGGGCCTAAAAACTTGCAACTCAAGACTTTTTTTGCAAAAAATACAGTCGGTTTAATAAAAGATATTACCTCTACCATTAGTCCATAATCCTTTAGAACATGATAAACAGTTCCAACAGAAATTGCTATTTTTTAAATATTTTAATAACTTTAAGAATGACAACACTACTGAAAAGTAAAGAGATGATACTTATATGAGATTTCCTTTTTGAAAACAGGACTACTGCAAAATAGCTTTGTTCTGGCTTTCCCATTCATGAAGAATGTGATAAATCTGGAAACTTATAAACATCAATACCATTTATTCTCCCTGTCGCTACTTTGTGCCTGGGTTTGCCTGGATTACGTTTGACAAAGCACAGTAAGTGCCTTCTCACTTAATACATACCCCATAATAGAGTAAAAAAGCATTACTTACCTTACAATAAATGGGAGTTCTTCAAGATCTATGTATCCTACTGACAGTATACCTGTGGTCTGTGCACTTAAGTTAAGATTTTTTTTAGCCTGCAGTTTGTTGCAGTTCATGCTAAGCCTCAAGAATCCTTAGGACTCAAACTAAGGGTACAAAGGACAGGGTAAAACCAGCTGCTCCTCAGTTCCATCAGAATCTAGGTTTAAAATCATCCATACTAGTGGAGAAAAATGGAGGGTGATATGCTATATATAGCTTACACACACACACACACACACACACACACACACACACACACACACACACACACACACACCCCCCCCACATCTCAAATAGCTGGTTTTAGTAAGCTACATAGCTGTTTCTTCCTCAAGTATTGTCCATACAGACTCCCAAGCAGTGACTTAATTTGGTATGGAGGTAGGTGCCAGGAGTCTATGTAAATGACTGTCTCCAAAATAAGTGCCAGATTTTAAGGCTTCTACAATGGACTAGTGTTTTGCAAACATAAAGCACTAAATTCTAAATAGCCCCCTTTTGTCTGTCTATTATTGCTATATTTCTTAAGCAAGCCTCCATGACTACCTGAGCTAGTGGGGGCCAACTTTTTTGGCAGACATGGCACAAGTTAGCCCTGGACCCTCCCCGAGTGCTACTCCAATCCTCTTTTTTTATGCAAGCTGCTGCTCTCTTTACTCCTTGCTGTCCTTGCCCAGTGCGAGCAATGGCAGAGAGGTGCTGCGTCCCCCCACTCGGACTGATTTGTTCTGTTCCTACCAGGAGCAGAGCTGGTATGACTGGTGGCAAGGAGGCAGTGCCCCTACCCAACTTGGACAGCTTCCAGGAGCAGAGCCAGTGTGAGCGGCAGTGGGAGGCACCAAGGCCATCAGGGACTGTGGTGTTTGCTTTGCCAGATGTCCCAGGGGTAAGCCGGTGTCCCTGCTCACCCACTGTCTCACTGGATGCCAGAGGACTTTAGCTTGGACAGAAAAACTGTGGAGACTGGCCACAAGTTAATGGAAAAGGAGCAAAACTAAGCAGTTTAGAAATAATTCTGCCTTGGAGTGATGTAATGTTAAACCAAATAGCGAGTGCTTTAAGCCACTTAAAAGGTGTTCATGTGCAGCTAGTCCAGAGGTTAAGAGCTCCAGAAGCTCAAATTACTGTGCAACAAGGCTGTCGCAGGACACTCCCATGCCCTGCTCCTAGGGGGTTAGAAACTTAAGGGGGGGAGGTGTGTCGCAGTGCGCTGAAGTGCCTGCTCCTAGAGAAGGACAGGTGTTGGTTGCTGGGGCAACCACAAGGGTCAGCTGACCAGAAGGGGGCAGGGCCTGGCCGATATAAACAGCCTAGGCTGAGGCCAAGCAGGCAGTTCCCCTCTGGCAGTTGTGGAAGATGGAGTTCTTCGGGAGCAGGCTGAGTTGAGGAGCCTGAGGGCCCGAGCACCTTATGAGTGAGGATACCAGGCAGAGGGGCCCCGGTAGGGATTTGGGGAAGATAAAGAACATGATGGTTTATGTTTGGCCAGGAGGCCTGAGCTTGAGTTGGGGCTGAACGGCCAATGGCTTTGTTTGTTGTTACACTGGAGGACCGGGTGAGGCTGTAGGGGTTGGAGGAGGCCTCATGGGAGCTCCCCAGTAGCGTGGGGGTTCCTGGCACCAGAGAGGGTGCCGCATTTTGGGGTTGTATAGACCCCAGCCCCAGTGGGGCAGTCTCGTGGGGGGCGAGGAGCCCTATGCAGGTGGGTGACCCGAGAAGGCGGGACTGGGGGCCAGGCACGGCTACGGCCACCTGAGCCCCGATCGTGGGAGTTGCGAGCAAGGCCCCATTGTGGGCGTGGGCGCGGGTAGAGTCCCAGGGAGGGCGATTTGCATAGTATCGGAAGAAGCCCCTGAGAGGGGGCGATCGGGAATAAGAAGCCCCAGGGAGGACGAGAGTAACACGTTGAGCCCCAGAGAGGGCGTGCATACAGGCAGGAGCCCCAGAGAGGGCGAGTGTACAGGCAGAAGCCCCGGAGAGGGCGAGTGTACAGGCAGAAGCCCCGGAGAGGGCGAGTGTACAGGCAGAAGCCCCGGAGAAGGCCGTTAAGAAAAGACCATAGACGCAACAAAGTCCGGGACGACTGAGAGGCTTGGGGCGTGGTATGAGGGGTGGTAGGAGCCACGCATAGCCCTGTGGTGGAGAGTGCACAGAATCATCGGTAGACGGGGTACCGTGTTCAAGGGGGTAAAAGGCAGCCTCCCTTACAATACTTTCACTATCAAAGACGCGGCGGGCGAGATAACGAGGGTGCATGGACACCCACTTGGCACAGTAGGGGGCGCCAGGACAGATCATGGCCGCTCCTGGGTCCCCACCCTCTGACAAAGGCCCTTAGCAACAAGCCCCACACTGATTGTAAGGGGGAACCCTTTCTGGGCTTTCCAGTCCCTTTCTTCTGGGATAAATGGGGAGACGGCAACTTTTTAGAATTAAAAGTCTGTGAAGGAGATCTAGATATTTTCCCCTTAACTAACAGTGTACCTTTCTCCTATGCTGTGAGAGCTTACCCACTAAGATCATTTAGGAACTTGCACAGCAGAGGAGCAGGCTGAGGAGGTGCACTTTCAAAAAACTGCTGTTTTTTTGCCACAGTCCTTTGGGGTCAGAGGAATACGCTAATCTTTCTACTGAGAACATTTCCAGATGTGCCTCCCTATTTTTTAGCATTCATCTTTAATACAACTTACATACTAATCAACCACTAATCACCAATTTGCCCCTCTCCTGAACAAAACAGGCACCTAGAGTGACCACTACTGGGAGCATTCCTGCTTGACATAAAGATCAATTCTTAAACCCCAGAGACTTCTTTTCCACGAGGGCAGATGGGAAATACTACCAGGACG
>NW_017728950.1:72735052-72765158 GCF_001723895.1 Crocodylus porosus
GGTGCAGAGGGGTAGAGTGGAATGGGGGAGGAAAGAGGGGTGCCCTACAGATTCTTAAATTAAGGAAATTCATAGAAAAGGCAACCCTACATTAAATCTTGCTACTGAACAAACAAGTACTGACCTATTCCTAGACCTGTTTAAAGGAAATTCAAAGGTCATATAGTAATCAAGAGCTTGGACACTGAAGACCTTCAAGGCACAGGTGGTGTGAAGGAACTAAGAAGCAGTTGGGTCACTTCCCATTCTTTCTGCCCTTGCCTAGAAGCCTGTGAATAACCATGGTACAAGTATAGCTTCCAATGGCCAAAAAAATCTAAACAAGCAGACAGGGAACATGCAGACACATATCCAAAGAAAAACAGAAAGTTTCTTACACAAAGCAGGAATGTGCCTATAGTAGTTCTGTACAGACCAGTCAATTTACTAGACTACACACCTACAGGAATTCTATACTACAGATTACTACAGGATGAATAATAAGTGAAAACACTCCTAATACACTAGTACTAATGAACTGGAGGAGAGGAAGACAACCCACAAATTCCTTGCAAGTATGAGGGATTTTTTTTTCATAGCTTTAGAGATATTTTAGTTAGTGATACAAGTGTCATTTTTAATATTTCAATATTATTACAGGACTTTTTTATTTTTTTAAGTATATAGGAAGTAATACATGTGTTGTAGCAGCAGAAGCAACATTTCAGCTCAATATTTTGTATATAAAAGAGCTAAAGAGGCAGATGCATAACTAGCCATTTGTGTGTGTAACCATCTGATCAGTAAGTAAAACCATACAGACAGAAGTAGGCGGCAAATAGGTGCAGTTCTTGGCCTCTGCTGTTATAAACAATCATCCTTGAAAAATTAAAGGAAATTAACTGTACTTACAAGCTATTACCACAAGGTGGCAGTGACATTACACTGTAAGGCCATCATAACTCAACCATATAAAAAAATTCCATTTTGACTTTTGTGTATTAATTTAGAAATATTATATTTAATTTGTATGTTTATAATGACGTGGAAAATACCCACAAAAGTACATTAAAAGAATATGTGGGTTGCAAAACCAATCTCTGAGAAGTTAGAAAATGCTAGATTACTCATGCAAACTCACTTGTGCTCCATGATGCAGTCTTTAGTTATACAATCATATGCTATTCTTTCTATGCACGGAATGGAAGATGTTACTTGGACCCTCTAGCAGGAGTAATTTTCGGGATCCAGGATATAAATTTCTCAGATCCCAACACACAATTAATGTAACATCTGCCAGTGGCCTTAATGGGCAACTACTTAGACTCTAAAATACTCTTCCACTTTCAATTATTTATTTCTTTCATTTTTCACTAATAATAATAATGATTATTATTATTACTTTGTTTATAAGCATTTCCTATACAGCAAACAAAATTTACCAATCAAATCAGTAGCTAAATTGACACCTTTTTAAGTCAACCCATTTATACTTTGATATCTTTAATGCTATTAACTTGATAAAATGTGAAGTTCTAAGTAAGCATGGAGATGTAAAGCAGCAGCATCTAAAAGCAAGGTTGCAGAAATTTAAAAAAAATGGAAAAAACAACCCACAGCCATTCACAAATTTGTTATGTATTATAGATTGTAATGTTATTATCCTTATATTATATGTAAAAATGTTATCAGACTAGTGACCCTGCAATCATATGTATGACGACACCATTGCCGATGCTTGGAAGCAGTATAAACAAACAACAACAACAAAAAATAAAAAGAAAGTCCATGCTACCGTTTAGAGACTGAAAAGTGAAAGTAATCTGTAAAACTTCCTAGTGTAGCTCCCAATATATGCTTTAAATACATACATTGCAGTAATCAATAAGAATAGTCAGTAAGCGTGCATATGTATTTGTCCTTGTGCACATCTCCCTAAATATAAATTGTAGCTGTAAAGACATCTGCAACAGATACTTTCCAGAGGATGTTATAACAGAGTGGTAAGTGAACAAAATCTACCATGGATGAGTTTGAG
Source organism: Crocodylus porosus (assembly GCF_001723895.1). Classification (NCBI taxonomy): domain Eukaryota; kingdom Metazoa; phylum Chordata; order Crocodylia; family Crocodylidae; genus Crocodylus; species Crocodylus porosus. The sequence goes on from NW_017728950.1 coordinate 72,737,070, forward strand.
AAAGAATAAACATATACCGTATGTTCCGTTTTTGAATGGATTAAGACTTTATCCTGAGGGAAAAAAGTAGCAACACCATGAAACCAAGAAAACAAAAATGCATTTTCACAACTTGAGGTCTAACTTTTACTCACCCTGTAACCAAGATCTTCAATCACATCACAAGATGCAGCACTAACATTAGTGTGCCACATTGTCTCTTTGATACTGCAGCCATACATAAATACATTCTTTTTGCGAGAATGTCCATGATAATCACAGTAGACCTACAAAATTATGTGAAATATGTAAACTAATGTTTCAAAATCATTTGCAATAGCAAACAAGTAAACAAATCTCTACACTTCCTCATCTATTATAGTTAATATTACATACATTTGAATGTGCTGAAGGATATAGAACATTAGGAGATGAAAGACACAGTATACAATCAAGTTGTGTAGTAAAAAGAAACTCCTTTTTCATAAAAATCAGACTACAGAAATTTGACTCCTTTACCATACCAAAAGCAAAAGCAGCAACAGGGATTGTAACTAAACTTTTCTACAATATAAACTATAGGGATTTTCTTATTCATCCTAAGTGGAAACACACCTGTTTCCAGTCAGCTCTTCAAGTTACATTTGTAAGCATCTGAGATGGCTTCAAAAATCTATTACATAAGCTTACAAAAAGATACACTGACACAAATGTTTTTGAATATCCTGTCTGGGGCTACACACACATGTACATACTCACCAGAGGTAAATGCTTAATAGTAGCCATATACTGTAACAAGCCTTTGGCATGGTAAATTGTGGGATGAAGATCTGGATTTGGATTTTGCCACTGCCTGTTCAAGTCCTCCCCACTTAAAGAACAACGATGGCTACAGAAAACAAATTTATAAAAGAAACAATGTCTTGCATGACATATCATCACTTTTTAAAAGTCAGTTCTAAAAAGGCTATACCCAAAGATATTTTTTGAATCATCATGCATATAATAAAACTCCTCTGATAAAAATATGTTCCAGAAAACCATTTTTCAAAACCAAGCACTATGGAAATTAATTTTTTTACAGAAGTGATTTATGCTTCACACAAAATTGGACCAATGAGAAGGGTGCAGTGTTTATTATTCATGGTACAATGTTTATTATTATTATTATGACGACTACTACTACAAATGTGATTTATAAAAAAACAATTCTGAACATTTTAATAGGGACTAAAATTTAAAATAAGCTCTAGCATATAACCTTTTTTTTTATTATAAGGCATTTTTTGGTCATGGAATCTGGGGGGGGAACCCTCCAGTCTTAGTCTAAGAGCTGCAGGAAGGTATGTTTTTTGTACGAACTCTTAATTCAATGCAGTATATATGAATCAGATCCTATGATGCATATTTGGTTCACAGTTTAGCTTTTTTACCATTATACTTCTTTTCCAGTATCTATGTGCAATAGTGCTCCTATTGCACAGATGGCGTACATAATATGAATGGATGAGGCTTTAGCCCGACCACACATTCTGCATCACCCCAAAATGGCCCTATGACAAGCATAGTTCATGTTGCAATGTTTAAGATTTTGTAAATGATCCTGTGCTCTCCTCTCACTGGCATAAACCTCTCCATCTAATTGCACATTGTCTACTGCCAGAGATATGACTTAGACCGCGATGGACAAAATGCGGCACATGGGCCAGATGCGGCTCACTAGGCCATTCCATCTGGCCCGCAGAGCCCCTAAAAAATTTAGAAAATTAATATTTATCTGCCCTGGCTGCCTGTCATGTGGCCCTCGATGGCTTACCAAAACTCAGTAAGCAGCCCTTTGCCTGAAATAACTGCCCACCCCTGACTTAGACATACAGTTCATTTTTTTTCTTTAGATATGTTTATAGAATTCACTTCACAGAGGAACTTATGCCAGCTCCAAATGAGCCTGTATGTCCATAATGCACTACTGTGCAAAGACACTTGTTTAGGTCCTGGAAACAACATAGACATGTCAGCACAGTGTTCCAACTGAGTTAGGTAATCTGTAAAGCTGTACTGTTTTGGTTTCAGAGCCAGCTTTTAGAGCCAACTCAGCTATTCACTACACGATGCTGCATTGCACTGCGTAGGTATACTCAGGGCCTTGTTACACATTGCACTTTGAGCTGCTCAAATGTTGATGTGTGTTAGTGCTAGCTTGAGTTTGCAGTAGCCGCATGTTAAGCTAAAAACTTTCTTACTGTCCCTCACCTACACAGCTGACACTTGCCACTAGAGGGTTGGCGAGCAGGGGTCTGACTAGGAGCTACAGCTGTGAGTTGCCACTACAGGGCCAGTGAACTAGGATGGGCTTCTATCCCTGCTATGGGTGTGAGAGAGAGATGGGTAGGGGTTGGGGGATAAGAGCATGAAGCTGATAAGCAGAGAGATTCATGGGATGGGGGTGAGTTATGAAATGGGAGGTGGAAAGGAAATAGGGGTAGGGAAACAGTGGTGAAATAAAGGAAGTCAATCACTGAAAGAAAATAAAAAAACAAAACAAAAGACTTTAAAAAGAAACAAAAAGGAAGTAAAATAAAAAAAAGGTTTGTTTTAATAAACAGATTTAGGATTGGGGTGTGGGAGTGCTGGTTGTAATTTCCAGGGTGGCCAGGAGCAGTGAAGGAAAGGTTTTGGGGGAGCTACTGCCCTCACCTGAGGAAGGAAGCCCCAGTCCAGTCCCTTAATTTGTTCCCTCCTCACCCCCTATTTCCCACTCTTGGACTCTTAGTGCCTTGAGACCTGGCATGTGCTCTGCAGGCTGTTTGCATGGGGTTGCATCTGTGGGGGAAGGGAGAGGGTGTTGGTTTGGTGCCAGAACTGCCCCCTGGGCAGTAGAGTTCAGGGGTTAAAAGGTTTGCCTATACAGAACCGGAGGGTGGAGGAGGGGACACTGCATCCTGGGATGCTAGAGGACAGCAGCTTAGGTGTCTCATCTGTGGGGAGTGGCCACACACTAATGAAACACAAGCTGGGTAACAGATCAGAGATAAACCTACCCTGGAGTGACCTAAAGTGTGCTTAAAACTACTTTCAGATGTTAATGCATGGACAATCCTGTGGTTCAGAACTCCAGGAGCTGCCTACAATTAATGTGTAACAAGGCTTTCAAAGTACCGTCTCAAACCATAGCCAGCTAAAACCACTGCGTAGAAAAGGCCATGTGTTTAAGTTTTTCCACAGTCAAAGTAACCAAGGCTCTCAAAAGAGTATGTTAGTAATTTTAACCGGAAAGAGCAGAAAAATACTTTGCATTTAAAATTTGTATGTAGCAGGTTTGCTAATTAGCAACATACTAGAAAAAACCTAAACATGTAAGTGCAAAAAAGTTACCTCTTCAGTATAAATTATACATTAGTTCTGGAAAACTACTACACTTTCAGTCTCAAAATTAAAGTGGACACTATTTGAATTGTGAAGATAGACAGAAAGGTCTCACATTAATTTATTACATTTTTGTGAGCATAACTGAACTTACTTTCCATTGATGACACCATCAGGATTGAGCATAGGGACAATTTTAAAAATATAGGATTCTCGTAAACTCTGGGCAGCAGGGCTACTACTCATAAGGTATTCCAAAGTCCCTTTCATAACCCAGCTTGCATTAGTTTCTCCAGGATGTACACGAGCAGATAAGAAAACATAAGGACGATTTCCTAAAAAGAGCGTGCACAAAAATTGCAAGATATAAATACAAGTAAAGTAAGAAAAAACCGTTTGAAAAAGAGTAGCTCCATTTACCCAGGTGGAGTCCAGTATTTCTTTAAGTGCACACTGAATAAATGATAACAGGATATAATAATAAATATTAATGGGTAAAACCATGCATCAAAGGCTTTTAAATTAAGCACAGCCTGAAAGGGCCAATTGCATAAATACCATCAGTTAAAGGAAGTGATAGCTCTTCATTATGACATGATACTTCTCTTTCTGTAGATGAGGGAAATTTAGGAAAAAAACTGGAGTGCTTTGAGATTAAAGACTGATACAGTCATGGTAACTAAATGCAACTTAAGATATGAGATTTATGGAAAATGGGTCTTTTTGGAAGGAAATTTCCCTAAAGTCATCAAGAACAATGATTAAAAAATAAGCAGGTAGGAACTGCCCTCAAAAAACACATAATGATAAAACCTAAAGTTACTACTAAATCTCTAGCAATGGACAGTGCTTTATTGAACAAATATAGGTATGAAATCTGTTTATCTTTGATAATTAATAAGGTTTTTTAAAACCATAACACTAATATTTTGATTTTAACATACCAACACTTAAAAAAATCTCATTAAATTCAGTGTTTCATCTTACATTGCTATTTTTACAGCATGGAATAGCAAACACTGTACACAGATGTTGCACTGAAATTGTACAAGGTTTTTATTTTACATTATTTTCAATGAATTAGAGGCTAGTCATATACTTACTGAACTGACAGACATGTTCATAATAATTTGATTCTGGCATGGCTGTTATAGTGACTAAAGGGCAGCTGTTGCCCGCTAGCGTCTCGCAGAGTACATCTTCACGAAAATAAATCTGCTGAGGGTTGTGCATGGATTCCAATTTCTGAAGATGCATCTTCAACCAAAAATAATAAAAAGGTACTTAATTTTGCAAGTGTGTATGACAAAAAATAAAGTGTTTATTTTAAGCAATCTTACAGAGGAAATATATTCAGCTGTTCATGTTTATACATTCCCTCCTGTTTGCAGTGTATATCATCTATTTTTTTTGAGGAAGGATATTTAAGAGTCAGTTACTGATACAGTTGTAATTCTCTATGCATACCAAGTGACCCATATAGAAATGAAATAAAGATCATGCCAGATTTGTTGCAGTGTTTCTTTGAAGAAGCAAATACGCACATTCTATCTGTTCTAATCTGCTCATTTTTATGTGAAAGCTATGATGTAATAACACACATATATCTTAAGTTTTTAAATTTGCTTTTGATCTACAGAAGAAAATATTTAGAAGCAGCAGAATTTTCTCATGGAGACAGATACTTATGAGAGTATATATTACATTATTTTTAAAAAATATAAAAGGATCTAGTTCAGAGAATTGCTCACTTTTAACGTAGAATACGTGTATGGATAATGGTAAGCAAAGTAGCAGACATCATCCTTATGTGGGAAGCTCACTGTGAATGTAATTGTATAATAGGATTTTCCTTTCTGACCACCAGCAGCAATTGAACTTCTGGAAAAGTGATTCCTAAGAGTGAAGTCATATCAACATATTACATCAAGTAATATCATTTCTGAACATTCAACAACCTCCTCCCCAAGGCTCTAAGAAACACAAAAGGGCAGGGTTATTCAAACACTTATGCCCAATAATCATCTCATGTTGATACTACTGATCAAAGCAAAGTATGGTAGCAATCATAGGAAACTTTCAAGAGAAAGGGAAGCAAAACTAGCAAACTCAATCATTGTTATTAAAGGCCCTTGTTAACTCTTCATAAAAATAAATTCAAACACGTCCCTAAAGAAATGACTTTTATATTCACTTAGAGTAGTAGCTCTCACCCTTTATAGACTTGAGGCACTACTTGGAAAAGTACCATATTTTCGTGCGTACAATACTCACATTCCTCCTCCAAAATCAGCCATCCCAAAATCAGGTTGTATTAACCTCTGATTTTCTGACCAAAATAGAAGCACCTTATTTTGATTCCTACTCCATAGTGCAGCATGTGACACTACTATTCAGGCAGCTGAGGGAGTCAGCTGAAATAATGGCTCCCTGTTCTTCACTACACATTTATAATCATCTCTCCTTTTTAATGGTCTTGATGTTCCACTCTTCAAGCTAATCTTCCTTTGGGCAATCTGCTAGTTACACCTGGTCTCTCTCCTCTTATATGCAGCCATAACTCTGGAAAAAATCTTTTCCTCTTCATTTATCTTTCAAAAAAAATATGTGTATTGTGTTTTGGGGCTTGTTGTATGCAAGAAAATACAGTATATTACCACTACACCTTTAATGATAATTTATTTTATCATCATATACCAGATTCGGTTCTAGTCTTCCACATAGGAAGTCTGATGTGCTCATCTCATTCTTTTGGCATACTTACTTGTAGTAACAAATATCTGTTCCAACACGACTCCACCACGGCCTGGCATTTAACGCCTCCTGAACAGAGTACATAAGGGGCTGCATACCTATAAGAAAAAGGTATTAAGCTTTTATTCTGCTGTCAAGGAGTAAAGCTTTTACACATAACCCACAATGGACTAGATTTCATCTGAACTGTTTTATAAAGTACCCCAAGCCAAATATATTAAATTTCACTTTTAGAATGTATTTATTGGTTAGATTTGTGTAAAAAGCTGGTTGCATTCTAAATCAACAGTCAATGGACACTAGAATGAAAAAGATTCAAGAGACAAAGTGCAAGGTAAATGTCAGTCAAAAGTCAGCTCTAAAATACCACATGCAAGTTTAAAGTAATCCAATGGTTAGCATGGACTTTAAGTCAGGAAAATCCAGGATTCAAGCCTAACTCACTCTCACAAAATGTCAGGGTCCCAGCCTTCTTGCACCTCAGTCCACCTATCAGCAAATAGGACTGGACCATGTGCACGGGACTGGGCTCAAACAACAGATGCTGTTCCTGTTGAGTAAATACACTGAAGATGTTTCATCTTGATGGCCTCCTGAGGTCTCTTCCACCCATATTTTCCTATCATTGTATCTTGACTATCCTTGCAAAAGCAGGTTCAGGTTAAGTTTAACATGCGGTGTGATAAGTACATATTAACATCACATACTCCATGATGCTAAGACAAGTTCCCATTTAGTGTGATAAAAAGAGCTCAGAGGAGTTTGATGGTTTCATACTATGATGGACCTTGAATCCCATGTTAATCAGTAATTTATGACTTATCCTTTCTATAGCTTTATTGTGACAGCCTTTATTTCAGTTGTACGTATAACAAGAATTATTGTTATAAGCTGAGCCAGTCAGAAGTTTTGTAGTCACAAGTATTGAGTTTAATTTGTAAAAAGAGAAATGAACATGCTAGTGATCCTTAAAACAATTATCCTGCTCTGGATAGCCCAGTGCATACTCTTATGTTCTTCTTTGTAAGCAGATAGAAAACATGCCTTACCATAATTAAATTGACTATTTGACTTTTCGCAATTGATGATGTTAAACCGGTAACCAATTCCTGTCTTCATTCCACTGACTTCAAAGTAAAACCACTGATGATAATGATTGCTGTTTATATCGGAGTTCAGAATAAGATCATACTCATTTCTGGAGATGAACAAAGACAAATTAAGTCTTCCTAAAATTAGAAATGTGCAGTTCTTATATAAAAGAGGGGGTGAGGGGGGAATCTTACTTCCTAATCTGAATAACTTTGCGCAGATTCCCAGACTCAAATTTGGAGTTAAACTTCAAGATATCTCCTTCTTCTGGCACTGAACAACTTCAAAATATAAACATCCAATTAAAGCAAAAGAAATGGACCTTTGGAACTCATTAGTTAATTCATAAATAATTTAAATTTGGTATTAGTAATAACCTGCTCAAAATAAAGACATGCACAATCAAAAAAACTGTGCAATAATGTTCTCATTAGGATTAGACTTCCCCACAAAATTCACCCTCAGGAAAGCAAAATCAGCATATCCAATCATCACACAGAAAATGATCACTTCTATAACATGTAAAACATACCTGGAATTGTCAAGGTCATATACAACTCTATCTATAATATCATTTTGATGAATCAGTCTTTCTATATCTTGAGCGATTTTTGTCCTACAATAAGAAAGGAGATCTCATTTAAACACATTCTACTTCTGTCATTTTAGACATGGTGAATATCTATCTAAGCATCAACCAAAAACTCTGACAAAAACAAAGCTAAGTAGCTCAATTTTTAGTGAGACCCAACCTTACTTATGTACACAAACACAAAATTGCACTTGTGATTGCAGGTGCTTGCACTCGACAAGTGATAGATTCCAGTATCTGCATGTGCAGAGGTTGAATCTGCATGCACAAAACCCCTTGGGGTTGAATATATAAAATATTTTGGGAGTGATGGGGTTGTTTTTATAAATCTACAGTAGAAGTAGGAATTACCAGGTATTTTCCTGGAGCTTAATTTTGGTAATATTTTAGAAAGATTCAGTTGTATTAGCAATTCATAAATATGGTCTCACGGTATACTAAAAAGGAACTGTAGAGGACTAAACTATGCAGTAAATGGGTTAGTGAGCTAGCTTTTCACCTCTGGACACCTGGGTTCATATACTGACTAGGTAAAAAATGAGCAAGAGAGAAACGCCAGGTGGACATTTATCCATATCATTAAAACTACAGAGGAATTGACAATATCTAGGCCCTGGGTTGGAAAAGCACAATTGTGTTGCAGTTCAAAAATGAAATGAATTGTCAGGGCTGTGTAGGAAAGTTTGCACAGCACCTGCAACAAAAACAGAAGGAAGCAGATTAATAGCAAAATGCATAAAAGTGGAGTCCAAGGCTGGTTCCATGCTAGTATGGCTCTGCACAAAGCAACACTGAGTATTGGGGAGGCAAAAAAAAGTGGTTAATTGCAAATTTCCTTGTTAACCATGTTATCTTGTACAAGCTGCTAAATCTCAGCGTGCTAGCTCACATGGATACTGCTAGGATAAAATATTAATGGCTGTGAGATACTGACATGACAGTGATGAGCCAAATGCATAGAAAAACAGGGCAAAAAATAGAGAAGCAGGAAATTACTAACCTACAATTTTTGTTCTATACCAGCAGCAATTATAAGAAATTCACACTCTTGGATTCTCACCTCAGGCATAAGGTTCAGAAGCTATCCAATAAATAAAATAATTTAGAATTTTGGTTAAGTTTTGAGCCAGGTGATTCAAGGGTCTTTCTTGAGAGAGCATTCTAGTTTTCCATATACCTGATCCTTAGAAAACCCTGATATGTACAATAAAAAAGCCCCAAAATCTCATAGATAAGGGAAAAAGAATGGGTATTTATGTATTAATCAATTACTTCAGCATATCTGCATTAGAGATAAGTAATTACCTCTAATCCACAAAAAAGCATAAGGGATTTTTCATAAATATATAAACACTTCATAAATATATATTGAAAAGTTTTACCCATTGTACAACATTGGAATTGTCAAAATGTAAATTATAGTAAGTGGTGTCAGACAAAGTCACGCTACCCCCTGTTAACTGAACATCCCAACTGAACTACAAAGTAGGGGTGTGCAAAGCTACCTGGCGGCGATTTGGCCCAATTCAGCAGCCAAATCTCCAAATCCGAAGACCCTTGGATCTCTCCAAATCAAAACGGAACCCTTGGAATCGATTCAGAGAGATATGGCATTTCAGGCATAGACAGCTTTAAATATTTTTTCTACATACCTCTAGGTAGCAGGCAGCTTGTCAACACTGTGATGCTGGGGCACACGTAGTGTCTCACAGAAGCACGGGGGCTCCCCAGGGCAATCGGCAGCAGACCCAGAAGTGGACCAGAAGCACTTCCAGTCCACTTCCAGGTCCACTAGGGAGTGCACTGGAGGGTCCCCCCAGAACCCTTTGTCTCAGTGACTGGTGCCTCCTGGGTCTGGGGAGGCACCCGGGGTCCCCCCACAGCCAATCGCTGAGCCAGGGGGCAGGGGTGGTGATTTGGTGGACCCAGAAGTGGACTGGAAATACTTCCAGTCCACTTCCGGGTTTGCTGCCAAGCATACAGGAGCCCCCATGCTCCTGTGGGACACTCCATCCGCCCCAGGATCACAGCATTCATGAGCTGTGCCCAGTATCTTGAGGTATGCAAATAAAACATTTAAAGGTGTGTATATAGCCAAGCCGCTGATTCTCTCAATCAGCGTCGAATCTTCAGATTCGGATTCAGCCAAAGCGAATTGGAGACAATGATTCAAATCAACAAATTGAATCACTGTCCCCGATTCGGGCCAAATTCAAAACAAATAGGGCCCGTTTTGCACACCCCTACAATAAAGGATATCGCTATTCTTACCTAACCATGCAACATAACCCACTCTTATTTGTACTATGTTATAAAAACATCTCTAGTCTAAAGGATTTCCTCCCAAATTTTACATAAAGGGAAAGATAAGCAAGGTGACTTCCACTCCAATACAGAGAATATCACTGAAAGAGGCATGACATATGGAAACACCAGAAGGCTATTACCTAGCGAAAGCATGCGAAATGATTAAAAATGAAAACAACCCCAAAACATCTGTTAATGTCTACACATAAATAACAAACAATACTTTTAACACATAACTGCTTTCAAAAAGAGTATTAGAAGCTAATATGAAGGAGTCTAAAGGCATGGGTACGCAGTTTCTACACCGCCATTCAAGACTTCTGCTGAGAAGCATGACCCATCCAGTTCCTTTTCTCCTGATGTACAAAATTTCCAAAAGGAGGATTTCACCTGAGCATACACCCAGAATTACTTGTAGGATCTCCATTTCAGATTTAGGTTATTGGTGGTACTCCAAAGCATCGGCATCACCTCCTTGTCTGAACACACTCAAACCAGTAGAATTCTCATGAAAAAAACCAACACTTTTTCTCCATGGGGCATTGTTTGACCATTCTTTCTGAAGTTTATGGCTAGGGACAGATATTACACATAAACAAGCTTAAGTGATCGGAAACTGATTAAAACCTGTAACAGAATAGATGTCCAGTCCACATAAACCAGCTTGAAAATGGCTGAAATCAGTTTGAGATAAACCTGGTTGAATGCAGTATCAGACCTAACAGATTTGGGTCAAACCAGTTTATGCAATGTCTGTTCCAGACCCCTTCCTGGTTTGAGTTAAATCAGAGTCCTCCAGCATCCCAGATGCTTTTCAACCCTGGGAGGGTCTCTGCTCTGTTCCCTGGCCAGAGCTCCAGCAGAGACTGCAGGTACAGTGGCATTTGCCTGATGTACCCCTGCTCTGCCCCGCCAATCCCTGCTCAAGCAGAGATTCCCCCTTCCCCTCTTCTTTACACAGACACCTGTCAGCATTAGCTAGCATATCATGTCAGATATGGGCCGTGCTGTTGGAGATAGGACAGTGTCGGCTTAGGGCTTTTTGGAGGTAATCAACAGGTAGCTGGTAACGTCCCTCCATTCCTTCCTTACAAAAAGTTGTTTAAGAGCTTGAACTAAAGAAAGAGGCTGTTGTTTTGTTTGATGGGCTGATAACTGCTAACAACAACTCCCTGTATAACTCACTGCTGTGTAACTCAATGCTCTACTATCAACAGCAAGTGGAGGGGAGCCCCCCCCTAACCAGACCATCCTGCCGGGGCCTGGCCACACCCCCCTCACCTCCATACTGTAGAATGGAAGGGGGGGCTGCTCTAGTACCCCCCAGATTCTAGCCAGATCCACTGCAGGCATGTACCTGCATTTTTTCAGTGCAGAGGAGATGTCTGTACTGTTACAAACCAGTTTAACCTCACCAGATTAAACTAACCTACAAAGATTGAATCAATTCAGGCTCAAGCTTTTTGAATGCCTGTCCCTAACCTATATGGTTAATCTCCAGAAAGACTTGCTCATAATCCTTCCCCCAAATTTAGAAGGAACAAATGTTTGAAAAAACAAACAAACACAATCAAAGAATTAGATTACTTCCCCTTCAAAGAGAGAATGCACTCTTTTTCCCAGAAGGCTCTCCTCCTTCCAGGAAAAAAGTACCTTTTAAATACCAATTCTTATTAGAACCTTTGGATTATATCCCTAGCTGTCCTGAAAACTAAACCACTCACAGCCCATCCTGCATTATTTTGGTCTGGTAGGACAGACTGACTTCAGGTTCTAGTTTAATCCCTCCGAGCTACATTAAGAAAGATGTGTGAGCCTACACTGCCTTCAGAATTTTAACCTTGGGCCTTGAACACAAGAAGCAGTCTCAGTTTCTTCCCCACATTGTCAGCTACCTCACAAAGACGGTTCTTCCTCACTTCACTGCCTATACCACAGTTGTGGCTTTACTAGAAAACCCTAGAGCCAGGTGATACTTTCCCCAGAGGCCTGCAAAGGTTCTGGTTCTACCCCAGTCACTAGGAGTCAAATTTTGAAAAGCTCCTTGGGTTTTTTGTTTTTTTTTTTTTAGGAGAGGAGTTGACAATCTACAACTGTGGCCAGGCAGCGTGGAATTTCCCCTGTGCTGCAGCAGAGAGAAGTGGCAGCCTTGGCCTTGCCAAGGCAGTTAAGCAATTTCCCACCGCCATGGCTGTGAGCTTACCTAATGCTGTGGTGGGGAGAAGCAGCAGTGATTCAGTCCTAGCACTGACCCACCTTGAACCCAAGCCAGATCATTTCACAATGTGGCAAGAAAAGGATGTCGGCCTCTGATTTATGTGTGTAAGCTCCATTGAATGTCATCAGAATTTGCACTAATTCACTTAAGGTACTTTTGAAAAATTTGTCCTAGGCCTCCAACCAAACTCATTTTCAAATGTGTTGCAAAGTCTGAATTCCTGGAAAGGCCAAGTCTACTTTAAATAGGTTTCTTTATTACAAATTCATCATACTGTAGTAACCTGACAAATTGAATCATCTGTTACCACTGAACTCTTACAGGATGTCACACAGTAAAAAAGGCACTATAGACATATAAATCAAATATAACAGGGTCTGTGTGAATTCCATGCTTATCCCATAGAATAAATGAAGTTACTTTGAATTGCTCTGAGACTGTAAAGTAACTCATCGCCCCAAAATCTACAGCCAGTAACAAAACAAAGCCAAAAATTCTGAGATTATTCGCAGCAGCTTTAGGCACAAAGACAGACATACCCTTTGAAAAAAAGAAGTTGCCTTGGTACCCTAATCCATTTATATTAATTAGAGCACACTCCAATTTTACCAGTTTTAAAGATTCCTCTAAATGTAAGCTAGAACATTTTATATGCTTTTTGAAAAAAAATGACCAAAGCACTGAGAAATATCAGATGATATACAAAAGGTGTGTGCTAAACAATGACCAGAACCAGAAAAGGTAATTAAATTGGCTTCCAAATCAGCTCATCCTTTAAAAAATAGCACAGGGAGCAGACCCTTAATCTCCAGTGATGTTATTAACAAGCACTGTTCAATGCTTTCATTGTTTTATTACCTTTGTATTGGCCGAACACCACCTAGTAAAAGTAATTTTTATGCCAATCTTAAATAAGGACTATTGCAAACCAAGAGAAATGTTACTTATACTTCACTTTTAGCTAAGTTCACCATATTAATTAATAGTCATCGGAAGGCAGATGCTAAAAGTCTCCCAAAACAGCTGAAAAATTACAAGAATAAAACTGAAAAATTTCAAGATAAAAGCTAGCTGCTAGGTTGGTGGCAAGCTAATGTACTTACTATAACAGGTGCTGCTGACCTACTTATTTGTCTCTATAAGATCTCCTGGCTACAAAACAGTCCACACAGCAAGTTTATGCAAAACATTCTCTTATTATTGCCCTTCCTTCCCTCTAATTCCCTTTGATTTATTCATCCATCTGGCAGATCCCATCTAAAGAAGGTAATCGCCTTAAAATAAGGATTTATTTTAGAACAAAGATTTATTTTGTGTGTGTGTGTGTGTACAGCATCTAGTACAGAGAAGCTTGATCATACTTGGATCTCTAGGCAGTATCAGAAAAAATAAATATATTTAAGTGCATTTACAATCAGGTGTGTTTGTATAACAGGGAAGGAGACAAACAATACACACACACACGGGAACTATAGGATTCGTAAGGAATTAGTTAGTCCCCAGTATGTAAGGCCTTAGGGAATTTCACATGCTCTTTCTTGACAGGGAATTTCAGAGGCCCTTTTAGAAAGTTTTAAGTTTTTATTCAATAATACATTTGTAATTTACAGGCTAGAATGAAACTAGGAATGCAAATCATTTATAATTCACTAATTTGCAGCTTTAAAAATATTTTACTAAACAATTTCGCAAATCAGCCCATGTTTGTACTTTAAGTTTATATGTCCATATTCCTAAATATAACAAAGGTGCTTTCTTGCAGATTAATCTTTAGAAAGCATAAATATAAAATTTATGCTGAAAATACCTTACAAAAATTAAACATCAGATTCTGATTGTACTAACCATTTTGAATTGGTTGAGAAAGTAATAAAATTGCCTTCAAAGGGATTTTTTGAAAACACTTCAAGTCTTAATCATAAATAATATAGTACCATTTACAATTTGAAGATTAACTTCCTATTGGTATTCTTACAATGATTACTCTTGAAGGAAATATACCAACTCACCTCTGAACACCATATGGTCTTTCTAGGATTGGCTCCTTAAACGGAGGTGGAATATGCCCAAAGTAATCTGGGTAAGCCACTTCTGAATACTCAGGGACAGACTTAGTGTTTTTCACAATCTCAATATAAAGATCGGGGTCGTGGAGTGCCAACATGTCAGGCACCTCAAGCAGCACTTGCTCTCCTGATGAATGTGAGCTGGAATCCTCCTCCTCTTCAGGATCTACTCCAGTGCAGCACAGCTTCCCTAGCTGGACTGACGGTCCCTCAAACAGGCCACTTCCACAAGATGAAACATGTTGGCAAGGTTTATTACAAGTGGGGGTGGTAAGGCTAGTTTTACTTTCTTTCTTTATTAGGCACCCTGTACTGTAATACTGTTCATTTTTTGAAGTATTCTGCAAAGTGATTCTGTCTAAGCCTTTCACAATTTCTTGGCTTAGACACTGACAGGATGAAAGCAATTTCTTTTGATCATTTTGCAGCTGTAAACTATCTTTGTTATGGTCTTTCTTTGGCAGATCCAGAAAGCATGGTCTCTTATTATATTCCTCCATTTGTAAGGAACTGAGGTCCTTCACAGCAATTCCTTTTACTGACTGATTCGCTTCTGCAGGGTGCTCCTCTCCTGCTGTGGGAACAACAATAGGTCCACCTAGATTTGTAGCAGATGCAAAAGGCTTTGGTTCCTTGGAGACTAGGTCATATTCCTTAATAAAATAAATAAATAAATAAAGATTATGAAACTTCTGAAGCTCTTAGAAGTTGGTTTGTGTAAGCTGACAGCGATATTCTTTTTCCTTAAAGGAAGTATATTTTGGTGCTGGCCATCCAGGATGCTCTAAAGAAAATTTTATTCTATTTAAGACAGGCAGACAAACTACAGTCACAGCAACTTTGCAAGACTTCATCTTGTCCAAAAGGGAAATCCCAAAATACCAGCTTAATGAGGCACCAATGCTTGCAAAACTTTCAAATCAGAACTTTTTAAATGGCATCATTAAATTAAGATGGTAGGTATTGTGCACTATGTAAAACACATAACAAATAAAATTCTCTCTGACAAAGAATAAGCATAGTTCAACAATGTGATTTTCCTTCCCTTTTTTGCCCTACCTCTAATCCAGGTGTAAGAAACAGACCATAACCTATCTGAGTTACAAAAATGAGACTTGGGTATTAGGGCTGTGCGAAACGGCACTGTTCCATTCCAAGTTCAGTTTCGAGGTCTGGATGGAACAGTGTTTTGTATTGAATTTCGAGTCAAAACAGCCTCACTGTTTTGCTTTGTTAAAACAACCTCACTGTTTCAATGTTTTACCCAGCCATTGGGATGGGAAAACTCAACCCAGCTGGGCTGAGTTTGTTTCCTCAATGGGAGCATCGCGCTGGGAAAAGGAACTCAGCCCAGCTGGGCTGAGTAACCATCCCCAGCCCCACAATTACGCCAGGGGAAGGAAGTCAGCCTACCTGGGCTGCCTTCCCATTCCGCTGCACTAGATTGCGCTGGGGATGGGGAGTCAGTCCAGCTGGGCTGACTCTCTGCCCCGGGCATGACGGTCCCACTGGGGAAACAAAACTCAGCCCGATGGTCAGACAAAACGTCGAAACAGCATCAAAACAGCCTCACTGTTTTGACGAAGCGAAACGGTGAGGCTATTTCGACTCAAAATGAAATTTAGTTCAAAACTCTGTTCTATCCAGACCTCGAAACTGAAGTCGGAACAGAACAGTGCCATTTCCCGCAGCCCTAATACCCAAGTCTCATTTTTGTAACCTAAATGGATTATGGTTTCTTTCTTACACCTGGATTGGAGGTAGGCGAGCTAGCGTGGGGGACGGGAAGGCAACCCAGCTGGAATGACTTCCCGTCCCTAGTGCTATGATCAAAACATTTTGACTTTTGAAACATTTTAACTAGCCTCGTTTTGTTTCAAGGCTATTTCAACGCTCTTTGTTTCACTTTGATTTTGTTGTTTTGACCTCAAAATGAGTCGAAACAGCATCAAAACAAAACAGATAGTGAAATTTTGCACAGCCCTATTGGGTATCTAGCTGCTTCTAAAAAAAGAAGCTTACTCTAAAATTATTCATACACAATAACTTGAAACAAAAGAACTTTAATAGCTGGCATATAAAACATATTCCACTGAGGGGGTTATTTTCTATGCTAGGGCTCTACAGTTCAGTGCTGAGTCAAGGTTTTTTTCCCCCTCCTTTAGTAACACTAGCTGTAATAAAAATTCTGAACATCAAACAGTGACCCACGTTCAATGAAATAATAATAGTTTTGAAATAATGTCTTCTGTCATCTAAATTAACCCATTATCCTCAGGAGTTTTGCATAGAAAACTGATCTGATGTTTAGCAAGCAATCCTTTGATACACAAAGTTAGAAAAAACGGACTGCAATTGAACTAAATATTACAGTACTACAATTCATAAATGCCAACATACTTTACCTGAAAGTTCTCCGCAAGTTCAGGGAAAAACTGTTCATATATTTTTAGTTCTTCAATGGGTCGTCCCAATTCTTGCTTTGGTTTCAGCTTATCAATATCTGTCTCTATATCATCATTCTGAAGCAACAACAAAAATATTAATTGTACATCCAAAAATGAAGAAACTTCTAAAACAATTATAGAAAACTTCTTAAATTTACAGCAGGTCATATAGTAAACAACTGTTAACAATACATGGTACTAATGCTAGAATGTAATTCTGATTCGTCTTCAGAAAATGCTGCTGTTGTTCAAATATATGTTACCAATTTTCTACTTATATACATATATATTATGCACAGGCAGGACAGAATGAGGAAACAGTCCCTGAGGAAGAAACATAGGGTTATCCTAAAAAAGGAAGGTGGCTCTCTCATATATACAAAGCCCAAAGAGCAGAAACAGATTCCCTAGAACAGGGGTTGTCAACTGGGAGTATTTGGGAAGGCCCTAGGGGGTATGAGTGGGCAGGCAGGGATGGAGTGCCACCACCCACCACCCCACACTGCCGCTTCCCAGAAGCAGGGCCGTGGCAGTGTGAGGGCAATGAAGCTCTTTTGAGCCAGATGCCGTGGGGGCTGGGAAGCTTGCACGTGGCAGCCTCCGTCCCCCTGTGCTCAGTGTCCGGACGCGCACCCCCTAGCCCTCCGGCTCCGCATTTGGCTATAGGGGGTACACTTACTTAAAAAGGTTGAAAAACCCTTTTAAAAAACCCTAGAGCATCACCCTACTACATGCAGCAGCCCTGGATAGTTGGACCCCTCTTGTACATTCCCTTGAATTACACCACATAATGCTACCCAGAGTGCACTCATGCTTTCCTTCAGCTGGACTCCTCTCACTTCATAACATGCAAATCCCCATCTCATTTCCTTACAACATTCAACTTTTAAATATCGATAAGCATTCATGTGTACCAGTGTCCTATTCAAAAACTAAGTGTGTTAGAGGGTATGAGAAATATAACAGGGCAAAAAGACCACCTGAAAGTTACAGAGGGAATCTACATACTTGAGATGGCATGTGGGAAAAACAGGGATTGAGCTTGGGAGGGAGAGCTCCAACAAAGTGTATCTGCAGATAAGAAGAGGTGTTCAAACAGGGCAATATGAAACAAAGGGATTTTAAGTCTATGTTAAACAAACTTTAACTACTAAAGTTGGTATTTCAAAAGCCACAGGAGAGTTAGACACCCAACTTCCATGAGCTTTCAATGGGCTAGCTGTACAAATTCCATCTGGACCCTTTGGAAATTATGACTGGAATCGCTACTGTCATCTCTAATTCTTGAACATGCGGTAAAGTGCAAAAATAAACTTTTTAACTAAAAATTGATTGTACTTTATGAGTTCTCCCTCTGCTTGAGTCTAGTGCTTACCTTAAAATGCTGGTCCTTGTCATCTTCATTTTCATTTTCAGTCTCTGTTTCTGTTTCAATGTCATCATTGTCATCACTTTCATCTACTACGTCATCCACTGTGATATAAAATGCTCTATAAGTAAGGCAGATGTATGTTTCTACATGCACATCCCAGAAAAAAAATGTAATGTGAAATTTTTTCCACTCACCAGTTGAGGTCTGTCAGTACCATATATGACTACAATTCCTATGAAATCATATGAACACTACTACTACCACCAGATTTATCAAAGACTGAATGCTCATTTGATGATATTGCAGAATCTATTATTAAAATTTCTGTGCAGCAAATGGTTTTTCCTATTAAAAAAACAAAGCCAAAACCAAAACAACATGCACCTGTAAGAACAAGATTTGATAAATGAAAGATTTGACCAGCTGCACAGATCCAGGACTTCTCTGTTCAGCATAGCTCAGGCACAGGGAATGTGAGCTTAAGCTACCTTTAACTCTCCTCCAAACCATGAGCTACCAACTGTCATGCCCTTCCATCACAATGTTCCTGCTAATTAAGAAGCAACTGCAGTAACTGCATATAGTTTTGCTGCTATACCTCCTTTTGCCCAGCCAAGTCTCTTATCC
This sequence comes from Crocodylus porosus, assembly GCF_001723895.1. Classification (NCBI taxonomy): domain Eukaryota; kingdom Metazoa; phylum Chordata; order Crocodylia; family Crocodylidae; genus Crocodylus; species Crocodylus porosus. Next base: position 72,755,890 of record NW_017728950.1, read on the forward strand.
TAGAAACTAGGAACAAGCAAAACAAAATTCCAAAGGCAGCTAAAAATCATACAGGAAAGCAGCTGAAGTAGTTTCTCCAACTGCCTGGCATTGCTGGCTTTAGGCCTGGGATAATCTTCTTCATTACCATATTTCTTAATGTATTTTAATTGAAAATAAGTTGAGACCAACCCATTACAACTGTTTGCTTGATACGATTTAGGTTAAAACACAATGCCAATATAAGTGGGCATTATCCACAAACTTCAGTGAATGCGTACCTTCTTCCACAAATGGCAAAATTTGCCCCCCACTATGTCATTTTAAATACTGAGTATTGTTTATATTTCAGAGCAGGAATTTTGCACTTTTGCACAATTATTTAATACAATTGATATTATTATGGTTTAGCCATTCAGCAGAAAATAAGCTGTTTGTTGCATTTGTCACTTGAGAAATACTAACATAATGATTGTAAAAGTTAAAAATAGCTCCACCAGTTATGCTACATCTATTTTGTACATCTCTTCTTTTAAACTTTTTGTCTCATTTTTCTTACTGACCATAATATTTCTATGTTTATGGTTTTAAATAAGCTGCTCCAGAGGCCATTTAAAGGAACCATGTTACAAGAAGCTACTTAAAGCCTCCTACTCTGTGCCCTCATCACTAAATTTCTTGTTCCCCATGGCTTTTGGCAGCACCTAGAAAGCAGAGGGGGATATAGCAGTGAAGGGACTGGTGGCATAACTGAAAGATAGGTAGACTGCAACACTGTCTGTATCACAAGCATCTGACCTGTCACTGAAATGCTGGTGACCCCTAGGTTAAACTAGGTAATTAATGTTTAATCAGGTCTGATTTCATGGAACCAAGAGCAGTGTTAGATATACACAGAACCAATGCATTAAAACTAACTGTACCTTCCGGAGGCAAACTGTAGAGCTGAGCCACAGGACCACTGGTAGGAATAACTGGGAGTTGAAAATGAAAAGCACTTTTAATTGTTGGTAGTGGAAGACGGTTTTTAGGGAAACATTTTCTCATTATTAGGCTGGATGTGTTGACAAGTGGATCAAGAGTTCTTACTGCAAGGCAATCCTATTAAAAAAAGACAATCACAAAATAACAGATGTTTTCAAAAAGCAGAACACCAATTTTAAAAAAACATACAGCATTATACATATATTTACATACATACATAGTTTTGTGCACAAAATTAGAAAATGGAAAATTTATTATTACTGCTAAAATGAGTTAAAATGTCATTTTAATATAAAAACATATACTAAGGTATAATAGATTTAAATACATGGAATATAAAGTTGTATTGCCTGCTCCTTTTGAAACTTGTAGATCTTCTACCAGCTCTGTTTTACATTTGTGTAAAAATACCCAATGTATTAGTATGTAAACTGTTTCTTCTTGAATTTGAAACCTGTTCCTCAGTTATCTGAGTTACTTTTGAATAGCATGACATATTAGCTAAATCACAATCACCATTTCTCCCATTTTAGATAAGCCAAGGAGTGAAACCAAATACAGAAGTTAAATCTAATTCTCATGACATACCACACAGAACAAGAGAGCAATAAGTTAGTATCTTAGGGCCAAATCCAAAAGAGGACTGAAATGCCCAAAGCAGGACCAAGGCTGACTTTAGGTACCCAAGCCCCATACTGATTAAAAACCCCTTTTCAGAAGTTATATTTACCATGCACCTTCCTTTCTTTTGTAACCAATGAGTTCCATTGGCACCTGTAGGTCTGCTTTTGGACTTGCTCAGAACTTCCTCATCTGAGCAGCTAGGAGCCCAGCTCCTCCCAAAACCCCATCTGAGCCCAAAAGCAAGTCCAAGTAGCAAGAAAGGCCCTATCACATAGGCATGCTTAAGAACCCACCATGGGCGCATCCCGAGCACGCAAATGCAGTTTGCAGCACCTCAAAGTAGTTTGAGGTGCCGCAAACCGCATGCAGTGCATGTGTAACTATTCACTGAGTTGTCAGCAGTGTGGTTGGGGTTTATTTTTTGACATGAGAAGATCCCAGTGTCAAAAAAAACCTGCTGCCAAAAAATGTGTCATGGTGCACATGACAACAATGTATGCTGCCAGAAAGGGAGCCTGCCTAGCCAGAGCCACACTCTGGCTGCCAGCAAGGCTCCAAGAGGCCAGCTTGGCACTGCTGCTGCCCAAGGAGGCCACAAGGACTCCAGGTAATGCCAGCACAGGTGCTGGACCCAGCCTCCCCTACCCCACCCAAGTCACTTTGCTGTGCACCCGAGCATGTGTGCAGGGGCATGCCCAGGAACAAAAAGCAGCAGCACATGCATATGCACATGCGTGCTTGTCAAGGATATGTCCCACGTATACACCAACAGCCATAACCACTTTTATTCACAGTGGATAGCCAAACAAGTATGAGGTGGGAGGGGGTGATTTCAAATGAGCATTATAGCGAAACAGCACTAAGTGACACAGTGTTAAGCAGGGGTTGCCTGTACCAAATACCTTTACCAAGATGTAAATTATAAACTGATAAAACATAAGAAATTAAGGCCTGCAAAATAATGTAGTCAGTCTATGCCTCAAACCTTACAATAAAGCATTTGTTTTCTAAAAGATAACTCTGAGAATTCATAAAATAATACCTGTAACAACTGAATAGTATGCAAAACTTTCATGTGCAATGATAGCAAATAAACAAATATAAAAAGGAATTCAACTCACTTGTGAAGTATTGTAAAGAATTTTCATTCCATTTGCATCGATAAAGGCTTTCCTTCCCAATTTGATATTTGTAACACTTTTAATGCATTGTAAGATTCCTTTTCGGATTAGCATGTGCCTGTGTCGACTATCATGGCGGTGCCAATCTACATAAATTGTTAAAAGCACCTGGACATACCCTCTGTCGACTGCTCTCCTGGCATTTGTTTCTTAAGATTGGCAATAAAGAAAAAATTAAAAGGGGCAAATTAAGCATTGCTAGAGTATAATGAAAGGATATTAGCGATTGAAAATATTACTGTAATTTTGCATCAAATTGAAAAACTAGGATGCTGTATTTTATCATGAATGAATTGTAATGAATAAATTATAATAAAATGATTCATAATAAATGTTGAGGACAGAGCCCTCCAGTCACCTTCACACAGTTTTCCCTATCTTCCATTAACAGAGATAGGGAAAGTCCAAGAAAATAAATTTTCCCATTTCATAGAAATCACGCCATATGGCTGCAATTGTTTTCTCTATCAAGACCACAAAACTAGTAACTAAGTCACTCTGAAACACTCATTTAAATTTGCCTAAACAAACTTTATCCAATCCAATACCGAGATACATTTAGCCTACTTCTCTGCTGTAACTGAGCACAGGTTATGAACAAGGATCAATTTCCTGATGTTATTTATCTTGCAATGTATTTCTATTGATGTGGTGGTGACTGGCAATACTTCTATGGTTGTTCTGCAGATGTTTTCTTTTTAACTTAATTTTTAATGCTCCAAGTTAACATTTGAAATTGAAGCTGATACTATCAGGCTACATACATTTTTTATTAAAGCTCCAGGTAAGAAATAAAATTGGTTTGGACAACAAGCTAAACAGATACTTGAAAGTGAAACAAAAGAGAAACAAAATGTCACAAGTTTATATAGCTCTCAATTTTTTTTTAATAATAGACATTAACAAGTAGTAAGTGCAGATGTGATTTTTATCATGGAAACAATTTCTGAAAAAGACTACTACTGAAACAACTACTATTCACATACTATACTAGTTCAATAAGGATATTTTACTATGTACACCCAACATGCCAATATGTACAATGTGTATTGTACGTTCCAGGTTAACTCCCACACAAATTCTAAGTATTTTTTTATATTTAACAAGAAAATAGACATGAGAGAGATACTTTGAGATACTTCTCTTAATCTGTTTCCTTCATTTCTCGAACTTAACATTGGATTTAATTACCAGGCTTAACAAAAAAAAAAAGTTTCCAGTTTCTTGGCTAACAGGCAAAAATCAAGTACAAATAGCAAATTGTCAGCAAATGTGCATATCCCTATTGTATGTTTACCTGTGTGCACATGAACAATGCAAGCATGAAAGCCTGACATGTTTTTCTATTGCCCATACTCTATGAAGCCTTTTAAAAAAAAAAAAAACTGCCGTGTAGTATCTCTATAAACTCAAACCACCAATTTTTCCAAGTCATTGCACCTCCATAAAAACAGTTCTCCAGTTAACTTGAACTTTTGCAGTTCTGCCATTTCCATTAAATACATAACTGATTTTAACTGCCACATTTTGTCCAACATCCAAAACATAACTGACTGAAATGACCCAACCCCTAAAAATACCTCCTGCAGGCAAAAATCCTTGATCATTTCAATGAAAAACAAAGGATTTTCAGAGAAACCAGTAATAGAAAAATAAAGGAGTTACAAGACTGTTTGGCAATGACAACTATATTACGCTGACTGCCTGTAAAGACTTATAAAATGAAGGTCCAGAAAACCATTTCCACTTATTTTTAAATTTGAATTTTCTATTTTACAAAACAGGTTGTTCGCACCAAAAATGCATACTTTGTGAAATACATATATGCCTCAGGAGGAAAGAGAGGCACAATGCCAAAAGGCCTTGAGGACCCCAGGGAACCACTTTCACTTACATTTCTTCTAAGGACTCTTAATTTACACAATAGACCATCATCAATCAAAATTTCCCGCTTTGAAAAAAGTAGGTATGTTGGCTTCTTAGTTTTTCATAGACCTCAGATTTAACTTTGCATTTACATAGCAGCAACAGACTATTATTCTGAGATATTTCCTTCTATTGGCATTTTCTCTGCAAGAAATCCTGAAAAATACTTACGACTATAAAAGTCCAAGGAGTAATAAAGGCTGTGAAGTTGATCAAACCAGAGAATGACTAATTCAGTACAAACAGAGACAGAGACCACCACACACAAGTAAGTTTCCAGTTGTACCCTAGAGTGGTTATCTAGGAATCCTGGTCACCTTACAACTCCTACCCATTTTACTGCTATTCTAAAACTACCATAGTACACACAGAGTCACTGGGAGGAAAGGAAATAACAGCTTGTAGCATACTGGAAAGTTAGCAGAGATAAAATTCTTAGCATCTATCCTTACAGACCCAGTTAGCCACTGGAGAAGGATGGCCCCTGTTATTTCTATACTTGTAATCTTTATTTTAAAGCTAGTATCAGATACTTTCTTTAGGCATGTAGGCTCATTTCATCCTGGCCAGGCTAAAGGAAATGGTATACATTTGGTGAAATCTGGCTTCACCCTGATTTACAATTCATGGGAGTGAGAATCATAGCCACCCACTACAGAAGGGTGGAGCTAAGCAGCTATTAAAGGATACTTCCTCACCACAGAGTCCAAGTCAGTTTCTGCAATAAGTTGGGTAGACTCTCTGCTACCCGACTGGTTAGAGACAGTTAATATTACACATGCTGCAAATATTGAAATACAACACAAAACATTAAAGATGAAATTTTCACTTAAAGTTTCCTATTTGTTGTTGGTTTCAATCAAAATAATTTAGTTTAAAAATATATAGTCTAACAGAAATCATCTAGGAGTCAAACACTTACTTGATTTTAGCAATGCAGCAAGTGTGTCTAAAGCAACCCTGTCAACATAACAAGAGACAAACAACAAAGAACTAGTAAACTTAATCTACAACATTGTAAAGCCATAAAAAATATAAGCAACTGACTTCCTGAGCAACCATCCCAAAGTCTACCTTGATTGTGTTAATATTATGTAGGCTTTTCCTCAAAACATTTCATTTTATGTCATGCATCTCTTTGAGATTTGAAAGCAGATAATGTAAATTAGAAACAACAATATAATGGTTCCATGAACTTTAAAAACTCTTACAAAGATGATACCTGCAATCTCAAGCCCTATTCACACAACTGAACATTATAAAATTATAGATTATTTTTAAAGGATGTTTTTAATGTTTGAAATGTAACAAATTACTTGCGTAACACTATAATACACTGTTTTAGCAAAATTGATGGTTAAGAAAACTGGTTATAGATCAATATTCTTAATTTGTTATTTGTATATTTCTATTAAGCAAATATAAAATAACATTTCTACATTAGAAGCCCTTGCCTATTATTCAGAATGTAAAAACTACAATCTTTTTAACCTCTTCACAAAAATGGGTAGACTACACCTAGTCCTTGACTAATAGTAGTTACAAGCTAGAAAATCCATGCTCAAAAACATCAAGGAATTATATTCATACATTATAATTTTCTTGGACAAAAAAAAGGAATAAATCATTTGTATAAATCAAAGTAGTCTGTAAAAACTATATTCACAAGAACTGTATTCATCTGCATTAGGTCTAAAATATAAAACATACTTGTTACATGCACAATGAAATTAGTATGTGCCAACATGGTTATTTGGTATGCAACTGAAGCCTCCTGTTGCACAGATGTGCAATTCAAAAAGAAGGTAAATTACAAGGAAAGAGTGGTATTAAAATAGGCACAAATTGATGAGATAGCATGATCCAGAACTATTTTTTTGAGAAATCTAATGTTAAAGGCAGGCCAGCTTTTCTATTTTTACCTAAGATTCAGTAACAAACTAAAGAATCAAGGAAGTATTATTATTTGAGAGTGCCACTGAAAGTTTCCTATACATATACTAAATTGCATGTTGCCTTCATATTATGTGTCTTTGCCCTAAAGAAACTGCATATTGTAACACCTGAGATATGAGGATCAAGCATTATCCTTTTGCTTTTTAGTTTATATCTATTTAACTATAATAGTAACAGCCTGACTACCTATCAACCCCATGGCTCTCTAAGATGACACGGCACTCTATCAAGAAATATATTTGCAATGTGTTTGCAGAATAACACTGAAGCAAAACTTCAAGAAATTAATGCCTCAAAATGTTTCAAGTGATCTGGGGAAGGCCACGAGCAGTTTTTTGTATGCAGGAGTGATGCACAGGTAAGAGACAATTTCTATACCTTACCTGGCATAATAACCAGGTATTTTAATACCATGGCTTGGAAATAGGTGGTATTTACAGAATCCAAGGTTTAGGGGTTTTGTCCCAGCATTTAACAGTGAAGTCTGAAGGAGAATTTGATTAAAAAAATTCTTCCTCAAAAATAAATTTTAAAAAGCATTTAAAATTTTTTGCATATTTTTTTTAAAAAAAACCTTTTACTCACTTCATAAGGCCAGTGTTCTTTTTACTAAAAGGACCAATGATCTTAAACATCAGTTCCACAACTCCATTCTTCCCCAAGGATACTGCATTTACAGCTGAAAGGAGTAAACATTGGGAAAAAAAAATGGTAGAAATTGAAATATTTCTAATTATAGTTCTTAACCTATTTGGTTTTAGCAACCAAAATACAGGCAAGTAAATATACAAAGTGGAGTTTAGATTATGACCATTATTGTGCTTAAATAAGACAACAAAAATGGCTAAAGCAGCTCCTAGTTCTTATTTTGTTAATGTACATACTTGATACTACTCAAATACTAACCATCCCTTACCCCTTCTTAAAAAAAAGCCATGTCCCAAGTTGTTACCTTTACAAAATATTTCTGGTATTTACTAGTATGCTTTGAAATAAAAACTACACTTATTTATGCAGGTGAACACACATTTACTGATATAATACTCTTATTTGTTTGTTCATTTACTGGATCTCCAAATTCAGTAGTCTGTATATACTACAGCAACCAGGGCTATCATCAGGGCTTGTGGGTTTTGGGAGTGGGTTTTTTCTTCTTTTTTTTTTTTGTTGAGGAGAGGTGGGAGTTGGGTATCTGAATGGGTTTGGTAAGACATCAGGAAGTGCAGGCAAATGTTTCAGAAAAACAGAAACTTACTGACATCATCTACTTTAGAGAGAGAAGATTCACTTCTAGGAAGGTGCAGGAGAGTAGATACCACATGGGAAAATATACAGTGGCACAGGCAGAGGCATGGTAGTAATCAAGAACACTGAAGCCTCTCCCAATTTTTTAAGACTAACAACACCAGAAGTCGTTATTTTCAACATATGCTTTCACCTCCTTTTTTATCAAGATGTACCATAAAAAGTTTTCCTTTCCTCAAGTTTATGCTTTGTCAGTTAAGAAGCTATCTTTCTCTTAGCACCAGCAAACCTACTAGGCTCCACAACTAAAGGGGTCCTTCAGCAACAGGACAGAGGCCTCCTGTTGTCAGAAGCCCAAATACTAACAGTATTGGGTGCCTATACATGAACAGCAAGGCTGTTCTGACATGCTGTAGTTACAGCGCATCAGAGCAGACTCAATTACTCGAGTCTGCTGAAGTGTGGTAATTACTGTGTTCCAGGGAACTCCAGTGTCTCATGTATTAGCGTTCCTATGCTGAAAAATGGTGACTTGCGCTTTAGTTAGAGCAGCTCTCGGAACCACTCTAATTAAAGTGCCCTGCCCCACCAGTACCAGAGCACATGTATTTCTATCCCAGTACCACCTAGTCTCTGTATAAAAAGATTAGAATTACAATATAAAACCTGCAGCTGACAGCGAAGTGGTAAATTACAGAAGTAAAAAAGGGGTTAACAAAGGACCTGTGGTCTGCCCTGAAGAAGGTACAGAGTGTATGTACTTATCCTCAAATGTGATGCTTAGTGAAGAAACAAGTGATACACAAACATAAGTGCACAAAAAACTGGTTCATTTAAAAAAGATCTCTCTACATGTGTATCAAGAGGGCAATCCAGGAGGAAAGAACTTATTTTAGTAATCATACATGAAACAGTAATTCAACTTTATTTACTAACGACTTAGGGCATTTCATAGATTTCATAGACATTAGGGCTGGAAGGGACCACGGAAGATCATCAAGTCCAGCACCCCTGCCCAAAGGGCAGGAAGTCAGCTGGGGTCATAGGATCCCAGCAAGATAAGCATCCAATTTGTTCTTAAAGGTGTTCAGTGTACGTGCTTGAACCACCTCCGATGGCAAGCTGTTCCAGACCTCGGGAGCTCGGACAGTAAAGAAATTTTTTCTTATGTCCAGCCTGAAACGGTCTTGTACTAGTTTATGACTGTTCGACCTTGTCATCCCTTGGGGCGCTCTGGTGAACAAATGTTCCCCCAGATACTGGTGGTCACCCCGATAAACTTATAGGTGGCCATCAGATCACCCCGAGCCTCTGCTTTTCCAGGCTAAAGAGCCCCATGGCTCTCAGCCTGTCACCGTAAGGTCTGCTTTCCTG
>NW_017728950.1:72765501-72766629 GCF_001723895.1 Crocodylus porosus
ATTTGCTTGAGAAGCATCTACGGATACAAGCCAACGTTTTGGTTGCTTTACTAGCCGCAGCATCACATTGCAGGCTCATGTTCACCTTGTGGTCAATGATGACTCCCAAGTCTTTCTTCTGTAGTGCTATCCAACGTAGCACTGCTGAGCCTATAAGGATGTTGCAGGGTTTTTTCCCCCCAAGGTGGAGAACCTTGCATTTTTTGGTGTTAAACACCATCAGGTTCATCTGCCCATTTGCTGAGCTTGTCCAGGTCAGCCTGGATCACCTGCCCGTCTTCTGGCATGGATGCTTTGCCCCAAAGTTTGGCATCATCGGTGAACTTGGCCAGTCCGCTCCTGACTCTAATGTCCACATCATTAATGAAGATGTTGAACAATATGGGTCCAAGGACAGAGCCTTGGGGGATCCCACTGGTCACAGGGCACCATGATGAGTTACTGCCATCAGTTACTACCCTCTGGGTCTGACCACGGAGCCTATTTCCCAGCCAGTGGATCATGGTGGACCCAAAGCCACAATTGGCCAGTTTCACCAAGAGGTGATCATGGGATACCAGATCGAAGGCTTTTTTGAAGTCAAGATATATAACATCAATCTCTTCTCCCTTGTCCACGTGATAGGTCACCTGGTTGTAGAAGGAAATGAGATTGGCCAAGCAAGACCTACCCGCAACAAACCCGTGCTGGCTATCCCTTAGGATGTTGGTGTCGGACAGTCCATTAAGGATGGCCTCTTTCATAAACTTTTCTAAGATGTTCCCCGGGATAGAAGTCAGGCTGATGGGCCTATAGTTAGATGGATCCACTTTCCTCCCTTTCTTGAAGATAGGCACCACATTGGCCTTCTTCTAGTCTTTGCGCACTACACCAGAGCACCAGGAGTTTTCAAAGATCCGTGCCAGGGGCTGGGCTATGATGCTTATCAGCTTCTTGAGTACCCTGGGGCATAGATTGTCAGGGCCGGCTGACTTGAAGGTATCCAGCTTCTCAAGATGTTCCTTCACAAGGTCAGCATCTCCCTCACCTGGAACTCCCTGTCCCATAGAGGGCATGGGCGTCCCATGGGACTGATGAAAGACTGACGCAAAGTACCTATTTAATAGGTTGGCTTTTTCCTGGGCGTCA
>NW_017728950.1:72766810-72805676 GCF_001723895.1 Crocodylus porosus
TCAACTTTCCTGAAGTCAAGGGCTTCTGTGTTGCTGACTGGCTTGCCAGCTTTATGGTAGATGGTGAAGGTGATCAGCTCGTGGTCACCCAGCTTCCCATCGATCACTAGGTCACCAATTAGGTCATCCCCAGTAGCCAGTACCAGGTTGAGCAGCGCTTTGCCTCTTGTTAGCCCATAGACTTCTTAAGTCAGGTAGAGGTCATCCACGCACGAGAGGAAGCTTTGCAACCACTCAGATTTTGCTGAGTGATCCTCCCATGGGATGTCCAGGTAATTGAAGTCACCCATGACTTATACATGTGTTCTGGGAATAAGAAGCAGCATTCACTCTAAGCTGCATGGCATGAGTGCACCTGTGCAGCCATGCACACGGCACAACTTAGAGGGAATGCTGGTAGGGAGGGGTTTAATTAGAACAGCTCTGAGTGCCTCTCTAATTAAAGCACCCAGAGCAACTTTTATACATCAGCATCCCTGTGCTTAAAAATGGCAGCAGGGATGCTTTATCTAAAGTTTGTCCAATGAGCTTTAGATAAAGTGCCCCTGCTATCATTTTTAAGCACAGGGATGCTGATGCACAAGATGCTGGAGGTTGCTAGAGAGTGGAAATTACCAAGGTCCAGCAGACTTGACTAATTATAGCACATCACAGCTGCCTCACTGCTCATGTATAGGTGCCCCTAGATTCTCTCTCATTAATAGTAGTATTCCGGATACTCCACACATTATTATCCCCAAGGAGATTACAATCTTAATAAATAAGAAAAAGGGGAAAGAGGTAGACAGACTTAGTGACCTCTCCAAGGTCACAGAGCAGGTGATACTGGAATGGACCCCAGATCTGAGTCATTAGGGTATCCTCTACTAACTTCTCCCTTTTAAAGCATCATATAAAGTAGATTACTATAAATAAAACTGTCATTAAACATGCCACACTTCATGGGTGCACAGTGGCTCATAAAAGCCATGCTGCAAAACAAAACCTCAGATTAATTCCTTTTGAATACTATGCCTTTGTTCCTATGAGTTTGTTAAAATAAGCATTTGGAATGCAATGCAAAATTTAAATAAAAAAAAACCCAAAAAACTAAAACCAGCCATGGCGACTCACTCCTCAGAATGAGCCAGTCCAAACTGATAGCCTGATCTTGCAATACTGGCACAGTGAGCACTGCAATGTTTTCACCAAAAGCCAGTGATCCAAGTTTCTGCTGCCTGTAGACCAGGGGTGGGCATAATGCGGCCCGAGGGCCAGACCATTCTATCTGCCCCAAGGGGATCCTAAAAAATTTAGAAAATTAATATTCATCTGCCCTGGGCTGCCTGTCATGCGGCCCTCGATGTCTTGCCGAAACTCAGTAAGTGGCCCTCTGCTAAAAATAATTGCCCACCCCTGCTGCAGACACTCTGAAGCAGACTATGATGGATGCACAATACTTTATCATAGCATTTCCCCTGATAAATGTTCACAGTCAGTCAGTAAAAGTTACTAAAGCAAATACAAATGCTCCCTAAGTAGAAATAAGTGATATTTTTTAGCTTCTTGATTAAGATTTTAAAATCAGCAGTAATTATGAAGTAGCAAGGTAATTTAAAAAGGCTGCACTGTGAGCACATATGCAATCAAGAGAATGCTTATCCCAATAAACGCTCATAAATAAGACAATTAATTTATCAGTACTGTTTTAAAACATTTCACATCGGCATTCATACAAACTGCAAAAGTTGGCAAAAAGCTCCACTGAAAAAGAATTGATTAAAAAATTAAAATTGTAGGACACAATCTAATAGTACACAAAATATGCAAACATGCAGACTATAGCCGTTGCTACAGTTTTTTTTAATGCAAAAGGATATACATTGTTCAGTTTTCAGGAAGCACTTTATTCTAATCATGTTATTGTAAGCAAATATTTATATCCTACATTTTAAACATTGCAGGATAAAGTATTTGATATTGTATGGAAAAATAACTGAATGCTCTGCAATACTTACAGTTAGTAGAGTAAACCCGTAGTACTTGGAGACATGGCAGTATTAATCTATGGTTCTGCAAATTCTGTTTCACCAAATTCAATGATATGTTTAAGGCTCCATTAATTCTGGCTTTAACGCCGAACTTTTTATCTGAAACAAAAATCAACAAAAAGTCTGAATTTGATTTTGATTTAGCCAAATGGGGGGAAAGGGGAATAATGTAAATATATTTAAGTTTGCTTAAAAAGGTAGAAAGATAAACTAGTGGTTCATCTTTTACCCCTTATCATTCTCCCCTTGTCCATTCCATCACTTCCTTAATTTAATTTTTCCATTCTGGTCAACATGATTACATTTACTAATTCTGAATATGCTTAAATCCAACCTGAGAAGTTCAGCAATTTGAAGTCAGGTCTTCTCTACTTGGCTGGACACTCAAAAACTGAGGCACCTGCATTAGTAGTCCCTTTACAATTTAGATCTTTAATATCTGCATCTCTGTTTACTCATAATGATAATGAAAGCAATTATCTAGTATTTGTCCTGAAAAAATATTCTAAAAAAGTCAGTTATACTAGTTGAAGAATATTAAGTGGGCAAAATATCAACAGTTAAAATGCTGATTTACCTCTACTGTGATTACCTTTTGGACCAATTTTTGCAAGAAGTGAATGAAGTTGCACCATTAATTCCTCATTTGGTGGAGAGTCTTTGCTGGCACCCAAAAGCAACTGCAACAAGGTCTGTGTCCCCCCTTTAGAAACTAAAATGCAAGCTCTGCGACCACCACCTTGAAATTAAGACAAATAAAAATATAAAAATATTCAAAGAATATTAAGGTATACAAGGTCAGATACTCTTTGGAACAGAAGCTTTTTCATCATACCAGCTTGAAATCGAAGCACTTCGTTGGCACTATACATTTAGTAAGACAAATGATTCAACCAATTTTTATAAATATTATACATGAACTAGATTTTCATTATTTTTAATCTCAAACAATAAAGTCGTATAAATCAGATGTCTTAGGTATACTTTCATTTGAGGCACTAATCCATACAAAATATAGGCACACTATCAAATTGCCACTTGATAAAAACTTACCAACAGATACTAACTCAATGAGAATACTTAATATGTTTAGAGTAGTCTGAAGATCTCTGGTATTCTGAAACGAAATAATATTCTGTAAGTTTCAGTTTCAAATACTTCATACTACACACATATTTATCTCTGTTGCATTTGTGAAGCTAATATTTTTTCCTCGTAGAACTAAAATAGGGCTATGTTTTCATGCTTGCTCTCTACACCTCCTCGTGGCCTTTGAAAGTCATTATTTTATGCTTAAAGAAAGCAGGTGTGATTTTCTACTACCCAACCATACCAGGTTTTGAAACACAAAGCCATTGTGCCCCCATACACACCTTCTTTTACTCTGAAGACCCTACTTATAAAGATTTTGCTTTAACAAGAACTTCAGATACACTACAGATATTTGAGTCACATGCATCGTTTTAATATCAAGAGAATAATAAGTGGCAATTGAAATTGGAACTGAGATATATGTCAATCAAATCACTTAAATAAGCTTTTAGATCTTGATTTAACAAGGTATCTAAATAATATTCCTGTCTGCCAGTTCATAAACAGTTTCTTTGAATTTTTCAAATTTGCCATGTTCTTAAGCACTACTGAAGTAGGACTTCTAAAGGTACTTCTCAAAACAGAACTTGCATATTATGAATGTAGGTGGGCCGGGAAAGAAAGCCATACATAATAATTTAAAGCCCAATATTTATACTCTGCATTACATAACTCACACACAAATAAAGCGCATCACCTCCAAAGTGGAGAGGATAACTTCTACTCCTGTGGAACCTTTGGCAGTCATTTCCTTCCTGGTTTTTTCTGAAAGTAGAAAGACCATTTTGCTTTTAATGGCTTTGCATTACAGGCATTTGATCAGTTTTCTGTGTAGAAAATGGATACCACATTTAGGAAGTCTAAACTATATATATAAAAAAAGAAACCCATAAAGAAGGGGTGAGTAAAATGATAAAAATATCATTAACATTTAGAGTGAGCAAATTGATTTAGATGTGAAAGTTAGATTATGCTTTTAACTTATTCTCTGATACAAAATTTAAAAGAGCTTCTGTGTTCTAAATTTAGAAATGTTTTCAGTTTTCATACATCACTCCAGGACCCATTTTTAACTTGGGCGAACCAACTTAGTGTGGTGTATGAATAACAACCACAGTGTGACCTTCATTTAGACTGGTAATCCTAAATGATACTTTGCAGCAGGGATGCAGGTATCATTTAAATGCTGACAGTCCTCCAAAGTCATCTTACAATTTTCCTCTGGTATCCAAAAGGGCATACAAGTATTTCCAACTGGATGTACCACTAGCAAGTGCAGCACCAGTGAGGACAGAGGAATTGAAGTCTGATTTTGCAGGGTAGCTACACATACCCAAAGGAAACTAATGATGCAAAGCTATTCAAGTGAACGTCCTGACAAAGTGTAACAATACTTCCATGAACTGTGCCACCCAAAGAGGAGGGGGAGCTAGGCTTTATGCTATGCTCTGGCCACAGCAGCTGCCATCTCCCATGGGTGACAGACAGGGCTCGGGTACTGCTGGGGGGCACAGGGGGCTGCAGGCCCTGATCCCTGGTCCCATAGCCCTTGCAGCTGGGCCCCCCCAGGGAAGCAGGGGTCAAGGGTGAGAGGCACTGGCAGGCCTGGGGGGGTGGCAGGACGTGGGGTGGGAGTGAGGGCACAAGTAGGGCTGAGAGATAGGGGGCTGTGGGTTAGGAGTGAAGGGCACCAGTAGGGCTGTGGATCAGAAGCGAGGGGCACTGGCAGGGCTGGGGTGGGGGTGCTGTGGCTTGGGAGTGAGGGACAACGGCATGAGCAGGGGCAGAGCACCAGCATATCATGGCTGCTCGGCGCCACAAAACAAGTCGGGGAGGAGGGAGCAACAGCTGGACCTCTGTCCTAATGAATGAAGGACAGGGAGATTTTTCATGATTTAAAAATAAATAAATAAATAAATAATATATAGGTATCTAGAATGAAATGTTATTTTAATGAGTGTGGCACTGGTAGGCTTCCAAATTCCTTTAAAAATGTAAATATAACAATGAAAGATTGTTTTTATATACATATACATATACATACACACACGTGTGTGTGTATATATATATAGTGACTTTTCATTTTAAGTGCAGAAAAATATGGATTTGGGGTGTTTTAATCAGAGAATTTGGGATTTTTATAAGAGAATTTGGGATTTTAAAAACACAGAAAACCAGGATCCCCAGCAATTACCATTCTATGAAGTTGGTATTATTTCTATAACATCTGTTTTTATGTCCCTCAGCAGGAGTCCAGCTTCTCCATTTTACTTACATTAATGTATAGGCATATTAATCGTTTCTGCCTGACTTCACCCAAGTTTCTAGTTAGAACAGGTATAGTCAGTTGTTCAACCAAAATACTCACCTGGTTCCTACTTTTATCAATGGTGCCAGTATCTATTTCCCTTCTAGTCTCTAGAGTTCCTTTCTCCCTGAAGAAATTCTCATTAACTCAGTTTTCCTCTTGTCATATCTGTATTCCCTTTATGGAAGTTTTTGGGCTTCTCCTAATTTTTTCTCCTGGTTTCCTACTTTAAACTCCTATCAATCCTGCCAAACTTCATACTGAAAGGCTATTTACCTGCTTACTCAAATGGAGCTTATTCCTTTTAGAGGAACCATGGATACACGCTAATGACCAAACAATCTCCAAGACTTTTTGACATTGTCAGTCCCCCAGCCATCTGATCTTCATTATCTTGCCCCTTCTTTTCTTGTAACACGAAGGTTCCCACTGAAAATCACTTGAGCTTCAATTCTTTTAAGTGTCTTTTAAGTATCAGCTTTTATACAAATTCTCCATGTTTTCTTCCCATTTTTTCTTCCTTCCACTTACTCTCTGAGATTTTTTGCTACCCATACAGTTACTCAGAGATTATTTTTAAATCTACCCATTTCTGTCTACTTAAAATACACACCAAAAAGGGTTACAGTATTGCAAACAGTTTAGTTTTACTGAAACATAAAATCCACAGAGCATAAGAAGGGGTGGGGAAAAGTACCTAACAAACTTCCACACCACATTTTTTCATATAAACTCATATGTATAAACGAGTCAGATACGACCCAGTTACATATTACTTATAAAGCAAATCCTAAACCTCTGTTCTCTGCTGCCACCTAGCCACTGTTTCAGAAAACAAAAGAAACTTGAAAGTTTACATTAGGATAAAGTCAATTACTAATCCACATGCCAGTGATTACTGCAATTAAAATCAAAAGCCAGACTAGCCAGTCTAAGCCAATCATAGCCAGACTAATGGTTGAAATGCAACAATTCTAGTATACACTTTCTAATTTCTTATACCATACCAACTAGAGGTGCACTGATACACTGGTCTGATATTGGATTGGTACTGATATAAAGAAAATTTCCTATATTGGATATCGGTCCAATAATTTGGCCAATAAATGCCCATGCTGCGTGCAGCCGCAGCACAGCACAAAGCAGAGCCAACAGCATAGAGAGCTGCCTCCAGCTGGTAAGTTGGAAAGGGAGGGGTGTGGGGGGATAGATCCCGTCCCCTGCTCCTGCAGTAAGGGAGGGAGGGATCAGGGGTAGGTACTGCCCAGGGGGGCAGGGACATGGGACAGAGGTGTGGCTCACAGGGGGAGGGAGGAGGGAAGGGGTGGCTCCCACCCGTGCTTCCACCCTGGGAGGGCAGGGGGAAGGGGTTCCCCAGGATCTGCACGGGGCGGGCGGGAGGGCTGGAGCACCCACTCCAAGCCCACTCTCGCCAAGAAGAGCCCTGTGCAGCACCAGAAGAGCCTCAGAGTGGGTGCCGGAGGCACTGGGAGGAGCCTGAAGCCAACCCATATTTTGCTACAGCTCCGCTCCCAGCCCCATGCCACCAGGTGCAGCCTAGCTCCACGTCCCACCGCCATCCACACACTGGGAAGAGCTGAGGCTGAGCCAGACAGCTGGCGTCACATGGCTGGGAGTGGAGTTGTGGCGAAACTTGGGGTGGCTGCTGTCCCTCCCAGCTCCACTGGTGCCCGCTCTGAGCCCAGCCCCCACCGAGAAGAGCCCAGTGCAGCGCCAGCTCCAGCCCACCCACCCCCCACAGATACAGGGGGGGCACACCTTGCCCTCGTGGGGTACAAGCAGTGGCAGGAGTTGCCCCCGCATGAGCTGCACCTCCATCCTGCCCCCCATCCCCCTGGGTACCGCCTGCCCCGTCCCCTCCTCCTGCACCGCAGGAGGCATGATCTGCCTTCTCCTTTCCACTTCCACCACAACAGACTTACCACCTGGAGGCAGCTGTATCAGATATCAGGTTGGTATCGCCTGATATGCCTCCTTGAATATTGGTAATTGGTACTGGCCCCAAAAATCTCTATCAATGCACCCCTAATACCAGCCTTTGTAATAGTGCCCACTTAATACAATTAACATGTTTTGGGATAAAGTGTAGGAGGGGAGGAAAGGGTGCTCATAACAGGAAAATAGTTCAAAGAGAAAATTACCTTGACTCTGAGCCAGATGAAGGATCTTTGAGGTAACATATCTGGCAGTGTCTGCTTCTACTAACAAGGATTCTGAGTTGATCTTCTCCAGTTGTGTTAGCAGTGCCACAATCCGAGAATTGTTAGCGAGACTGAAAGAAACATATTTTATATATGTTTTAATTTACACACCCGTTTTTGGAATTTTTACTGAGCTAAAACAAAGTAGTTACCTACCCCAGCTTTTTTTTTTTTTTTAAATCAGACACAGTTAGCTCTTTACTGAACCAGGCTTAGATCAATAGCTCTTCTACAATTACACAGTAAAACCAGAAGTATTTGCTATACTTAGTTCATTCTCAAAACTAGCACTCTTTCCCTACAGTTCTGAGTGCTGCAGGGCAGCACTGTCTTTGGCAAGCTCTAAGAAAGAACCTAATTTGTCACTGTTTTTAGTGGAAACAAAACTCCCATTGTCTATAAAGGAAGAAGGGTTGCTTCCAGTTCTGATATTATTTAAGCCAGCATTGGAGTGATGTCATAGCTGTGAATGTCTAGGAATTATGCAAGGGGCGAGCATTTTTGTAGCTGATATCTTCTTTTGAATCACCTGAATGTCTGGGATAGACTTAAGACAGGGTAGACTTGCACCATATAGACCAGTGGTCTCCACCCTTTTTATAGTGAAGATCACTTTTTGGCACCCCAGGATCTACAAAGTTCAAGTACTTTGTACCTTAAAGTGCAAAATCTATGCAAAGTTTACAAGGTGCAAATCTTATGAAGTAAGCCTGCACATGTGATGAAGTAGGTCTGCTGTTTACAACAGCTTGTGCTATACATTCATGTGGATAATTAAAGGTAAACATAACATCAATATTCATCCATGGCAAAAATAGCTAATACTATTATGGACCACAAAAGATTCATTCCAAGAGCAAAGGGAGCAATCTTCATTCCCAACCAAAAGCAGATGTTCAGAAAAGAACCCTGCCAAGTTTGTCTTGTAGAGTTTACTAAGCTTCTCAGTTTCCAGGAGTGTTACCACAGGACAGGGAAAACAGCTATTGGAAACCACTTTAATGTAATTTAGCCTCAGGCTTTGAAGATGGCCAAACTGGTCTATGAAAGTAGTTCTACTAGGACCAACAGAATAATCTTACGCCAACATGTCACCTGAGATGTTTAATCATTCGGAAGTGAAAAGCAAGAAGTACTCAAGGAAAACAGAGAAAACCACCTAAAAAGAGACTGACCACTTTTGAACAAGGGAAAATAGTCACTTTCATCAAGATTTTGCCTCATTTTGAGCATAATAAATACATCTTCATTTGACAGTCATTTATCTTAAAACGTTATTTTAATGAAATAAATAATTTTATAAAGGTGTATCGGTGTAGACACATGGTTATTCTCTCACCACTCTCCAGATGGACAATGTTTAAATACATTATGTACATTTAATTTTTCTTAATAAAAGTCACTTTACATACCATATAAAGTAAATAACTCACTCAAAGTATGTCAAATATGAAAGATATCACTGACAAAACTAAAGCAAACTATTTCTGATCAAATTTTGTTTGCTCTTCATTTTTAGATCCACTGTTATTTGACAATAAATAAATAAACTTTTTTCATTTACATAATTCAGAAGTATTCCTGTATACAATAACAGCTTTTGTCTCAGACCAACACGACTACTAAATATATCCCTGAAACATGGAAGATACCGAATTTTTGCCAATTTTGGATTTTGAATTTCACTGCAGAACAACAAAAAAGATTTTTAAACCTCCCTGCCTACCATCTGACACCTCTAGGAAAGTAATCCTACCTGATCTACACAACAAAGAGCAACTCAGAACAACTCACAGAGAGATACCCTCATGGACCCAGAGGGACAGATTTTCTATCCCCAACTCCCTGTGTGCAAAAATGAAAATGATTTCCTACCTATGGTGACTTTTTACCATGTTTAAATTTTCCCAGAGCCTGATGAAGGGCGTTTGAGCCTGAAAGCTTGCAGAAAAAGATATATATTTTTTTTTTACAATTTCCTAGTTGGACTAATAAAAGGCATCATTTCTGAACCAACAGTTCTAGATTTTTACATTCCTTTTACAACAAGGCATTCCATCTATCATGTTACAGTCCAGCAACAAAAACCAAAAAACTTGTTTTGCCCATATACAAGGATTTCTGGCTATATGCAATAAAAACTAAAGAATATGACACTAGTTTTATAAATAGTGTCAGCATTGTTTATAAAGATGATGAATTATTATTCCTTCAGCTGTATTTCAGAACTATAAAATGGTTTCGCTCTTGCAATTAGGCTTGCTATAGTTTACTTTTGGACTCAGATGTTAACACAGGAAAAAAAAGGTAGCTGACAAAGAGTTATACTGCCCTAGAAACAAGTTGCTCCAATGACTGCTGAGGAAATTCATTTCAGCAACACTTTATTTTTCTGCCCTGACATCTAAGCCATAACTTCACAAGCACAATGAATAGCATCTTTAAAAAGGAAGATAATTCTGCCGTCAGCAGTGGTGGAGGGAAGGTTGGATTACATAATCTTGAAGGGTCCCTTCCATCCCTGTTTTTCTATGATGTTATGACTGTCCTAAATTGTGCAACTTATTCTTAAAAACAATAAGGACTACTTGTAAAATGTCCTCTAGAATCTGAAGGTATTAGAGGGAGTTAGCAACAAGATTTTTTTTCTTAACTATGTGTTAAACTTTTCTAATTAGAAAATAAATAAAAAGGTTTTAAACTGACTACATTGAAATTTTTCCTTCAGGTTTAATTTCCTTGGTATCTGTAGTGTAATAATCCAAATAATTCTCTAGTCATCCAATGTGCATACTGAGTTTAAAATGGTCCAAGATAATCCTATGGGTGTAAGAGAAGCCACAATGTCTCTGACTGCTGACTCAACAGTCATGTATCAGCAAAAAAGACTCCAGAGTCAATAATCCTCACTGCCTCTAGAATGAAATCAAACAAAAATCCAGTAAGAATTTACTCAGCTCTACTTTATAGCAGGGACAGAGGCAGCACAGTTTGCAGCACCAGGCAGCACATTCTGGGGAGGTGAGCAGCCCTCAGTGGTGAAAGAACAGGTTAGGGACTATTTAGAAAAGCTGGACATGTACAAGTCCATGGGGCCAGATGCAATGCATCCAAGGGTGCTGAAGGAGTTGGCTGATTTGATTGCAGAGCTGCTGCCCATTATCTTTGAAAACTCGTGGCAATTGGGGGAGGTCCCAGATGATTGGAAAAGGGCAAATATAATGTCCATCTTTAAGAAAAAGAAGGATCCAGGGAACTACAGACCAGTCAGCCTCACCTCAGTCCCTGCAAAAATCATGGAGCAGGTCCTCAAAGAAACCATTTCTAAGCACCTGGAGAAGTGATTAGCAAGTTGCATGGATTCAACAAGGGCAAGTCATGCCTGACCAACCCAATTGCCTTCTATGAGATGACTGGCCCTGCAGCTGCAGGAAAAGCAGTTGGACGTGATATACTTTGACTTAAGCAAGGCTTCTGATACCATCTCCCACAACATTCTTTCAATCAAGCTGAATAAATATGGGTTGGATGAACGGACTGTAAGGTGGGTAGAAAGCTGTCTAGATTGTCAGGTTCAATGGATAGTAAACAATGGCTCAATATCTAGTTTGCAGCTAATATTGAGTGGAGTGCCCTGGGGTTGGTTCTGGGGCTGGTTTTGTTTAATAGATTTCATAGGCATTAGGGCTGGAAGGGACCTTGCAATATCATCAGGTCCAGCCCCCTGCCCAAGGGGCAGGAATTCTGCTGGGGTCAAATAATCCCAGCAATATAAGCAACCAAACATGCCTTAAAGGCAGCTAGAGTAGGTGTTCAATATCTTGATCAACTATCTGGAAGATGGGATAGAGTGCACCCTTGGCAAGTTCACAGATGACATGAAGCTGGGGGGTGCAGCAGATATGCTTGAAGGTAGGGCCAGGATTTAGAGGTGCACAGATATATCGGTCCCATATTGGAACGGGACCAAAAGGAAAATTAACAGCTATCAGCTTTTTTTGGCCGGTGTAGCTGATAATGTCACTGATAAGTATAATATGCTTTCTGGCCGGGGCCCCATATGCCGTGTGCAGCTGCACATATGCACATGCCCAAGAATGCAGCTGGGCAGCGTGGGGAGCAGCACCCTGCAGGTAAGTCTGTAGAGGGGAAGGGGAGTGTGGTGGAGCCCTATTGAGACCCCCTATGGGAAGGGAAGGAAGGAGGGAGCAGGGGGTACTGGATCAGTCAAGGCAGTGAAGGGGACCCAGGGCTGAGGCAGGGTGCAAGATGGGGCCACAGGCAGCTCATGCACAGGGTGCCGGGTGGGAGGCTCCCCACTGCTGCACACACCTCCCGGGGGAGGCATGGGGGGACATGTGCCCCACCAGATTTGTGCATGGGGTGGATGCAGGCTGCCTGCTGTGGGCTTGGGACTCTCCACTCTGCTGCCTTTGCTCTGGGGACTCTGCATCAGCCGCGTGTCCCCTGCCCACCCAACACCAGTGGAGGCAGCGAGTTGTGCCTCCCACTGCCAGGTGGGCAGGGTGCGCACGGCCAGCGTGGGGCTCCTGGAGTAAAGCCAGCACAGTGGAGAGCCTTGACCCCACAGCTAACAGCCCACATCCACCCTTGCCCTCCCCAGCTCCACTCCGGTTAAAAGCGGCCCTACACTTAAAAATGGCAGTGGGGATTGCTTGAACTAAAGCTTGTCAAATGAGCTTTAGTTCAAATGCCGCCGCCACCATTTTTAAGCACCAGGACACTGATCCCCTGGACGAGCTGCCTGTGGCTCTAGCCTGCTCCCCACCCTAGCTCAGGGTCCCAGTCACAACTCTGGCTGGGCAATGCCCCCAGTCCCTGACCCACTCCTTCCCTTGCCGCAGGGGCCTCAATCTGCACCCCCCTTTTCCCCTCCACAGACTTACCTGCATGGTGCTGCTTTCCACATTGACTTACTGCATTCCTGTAAATCGATTATTGGATCAGTATCAGCCTATATGGTTGGTTAATACTGGTGTTGGTCAAGAAAATCTTTACCAGTGTACGCCTACTAGGATTCAGAGTGACCTAGACAAATTGGAAGACTGGGCCAAAAGAAATCTCATGAGGTTCAATAAGCACAAGTACAAAGTCCTATTCTTGGGATGGGACAATCCCATGCACCAGTACAGTCTGGGAACCAATTGGCTAAGCAACAGCTCTACAGAAAAGGACCTGAGGGGAGGGGAGGGGGAGTTACAGGGGATAATACATTGAATGAGTCAACAGTGTACCTTTGTTGCCAAGCAGGCTAACAGAATACTGGACTGCATTAGTAGAAGCACTGCCAACAGAGAAGTAATTATTCCCCTCTATTCTACACTGATGAAGCCACATCTGGACTACTGTGTCCAGTTTTGGGTCTTCAACTATAGAAAGGATGTGGACAAGTTGGAGACAATCCAACAGAGGGCAATGAAAATGGTTCAGGGGCTGGGGACATGACTTGCGAAAAGAGGTTTAGGCAACTGGGCTTCTTCAGTTTGGGAAAGAAACAACTAAAAGGGATTTGACAGCAGTCTTTAACTACCTGAAGGGTGGTTCCAAAGAGGATGGAGCTAGACTGTTATCAGTGGTGACAGATGACAGAAAAAGGAGCAATGATTTAAAGTAAGGGAGGTTTAGCTTGGATATTAGGAAAAACTCTCTCACTAAGAGGGTGGTGAAGCACTAGGCCAGGTTACCTACAGAAGGGGTAGAATTTCCATCCTTTGTCTCTAAGGTCTGGCTTGACAAAGCCCTGGCTGGCTGTTGGATTGGGTGTGCACCCCAAGCATGGCGGTTCAGCCCCTACAAGAAGGCGCTGCCGACATCGTCAGTGGTGCCTGCAGATGGTCACCGCTCACCACCCCACCGCTGACACTGCTGGCGGCGTCTGCAGATGGTCTCCAACCCTTGGTTGGCACTCGCCACGCAACCCCCCACCAGTGTCGGTGGCATCTGTGGGAGCTTCCCCGCTTACCATCATTGCTGCGCTTCCGCTGCTCCCACTGCCGCACTCCTACCACTGCCCTGCCCCCCCAGCCACCAGGGGCACATATCATTCATGCCACAATCAAATCGTGAGAAATACTAAGTTCATTTTAATAAAAACTATTAAAGCAATTAAACCACTAACACCAACTCCCAAGATGACATCCAAGGTGAGAATAGTGAGATATAATATTTCGTGCTCTCATTCTTGCAAGCCCTATTTCCTTCATGCAGTCCTTGGGGCCTCCACATACCAAATTTATATCAATGTTGCCCAATTCTTTTAGTTAATCTATAATAACAACTGATGGTGGGTACAGACATTACACTTCATGCGGCTTATGCATGCAGAAAGCACTTTACAGCCTTAAGAAGACAGATGGCCATGGCATATAAAGCACTTTAAATGAGGGATCCTGTTCTAAGTTAACCCTGGATGGATGTGTACTAACTAAATCACTTTCTGTTAGAGCGCTTTATCAAACATTTGTGTCAGATTGGCATCAAAGGTTACCTTAGAGCACAATCACCACCATCCCAGATGCATTGTGCAGGGCTGTGTTCTAGCCTTGGGCAGAGCTCCAGGGACAGCCTCTGATCTTAGCCCTGCACGCAGCCCAGGGGAGGAGGGGAAGGGAGTGAAAAAGTGGGGTTTCTGACCCTGCAGCCACCCCAGCCCCACAGCGCACCTCTGCCCAGCGAATGGGCAGAATGTCACGGAAAGGAGTCTGGGGTCTCTCTCCCAACAGCTTCCCTGGCTGGGCTGCAAAGCATCATTGCTTGGCTGAGGAGAGGAGGGAGTACTGTGGGGTAAGGGCTCTGGGGTCTCCTGCCTGCAACAGTGGCACACCATTGCCTGGACAGTGCTGCTGGGGGGGGAAAAAGACTCCAGACTACTTCCCGCACAGCAGCCCCAGCTAGGCCGTGCAGCACTGCGGGTGTCAAGAGGCTGGGGGTCCCCCTCCGCATGGACCCAGCCCACCCCCCCTTACCCCAGCCAGCAAGTTGTGAAGGAGCACTTGTGGTGGGGGTGCTCCTTTACCTCCCTTCTGTCCTCCAGCCGCTGCCAACACTGGCGGGGGCTGGGGGTGGGGAGAGAAGTCACTCTGGCAGCCTCCAGGGAGATGCACAGGAGAGCCCCCAGCAGCCAGTACAGGCAGACTGTGACCCCACACCCACCAAACAGCAGACGTCTGTCCAATTGGCTCCCACTCTAACTTACAGCACTTTGAGTAAAGTGCAGTAAGTTAAGAGTGCATCTGCCAGGGGCTTTTTGAACATCTGTACTTACCCTGAACAAATACCATTGCCAGTCAGATGGTAAGCAAGCCTTCCAAAAAACAGGAGGCAAAGCCATCTCCAAAACAAAATGCCAGTACAATTTAAACAGCAGAAGATCTTTATATAAGGGGTCAGCAACCTACAGCCCATGGAGTCTTTGGCTATGGCCCACAGAGCTGTTCCTTCTGTGGCATTCAACAGTGGAAGGCTCTTCTCATGCCATGCCACAGCCAGGCCCCCCACCCTTCAGTGGAGGAGAAGGTCTCCCTGTGCTGTGCCACAAGTGGGAGGCATGAAGAAGCTGCTGAAGCAACTGGGTGCCCACCTACATCCGACCCAAGTTGGGTCATTCCAGCCCCCTGCCAACCCCTACCTTATATACAAGCCCATTCCCCGGGGTGGCCCTGGGAGGGGCTTGGGGGTACTATAGTCACACCAAAATTCACCTTAGCCCCCCACTCCATAGTCACCCCTCCCAGTACCACTGCCGCCTCCTGCCCACCCTCCCCATACAGGTGAGCCCACAAAGGTGTGGCGCTCCCAGCAGGGGTGGCACTAGCCTTTTCCCAGTGGGGGAGCTGGGCCATGACTGGGCTTGGAATGGCATGGGCTCAGCTGCACAGAGCAGGCAGGTGGCAGCAGCAGCGCTGGGAGGGGAGGAGCCCAGCCCCCAACCAAGAAGAGGCTGGCACTGCCTCTGCCATTCCCCCAAACCAAATCACAGTCTATCTGACAAACAGCAATCCAGCCACCACAGGACTGACAAATCATGAAAGGGAGTCATACATAGGGTGGCTATATAGAACCATGGGAAATCTGGGACACTGCCCCCCACCTCTCCAAGTCAATGGCACTGCTGCAGGCATAGGTGGAACAGCATGGTACACCAGGCAGGCAGGCAGCAGTGGTGCCTGCCTACCTGGTGCACCATGCTGCTCTACCTCCCTGCGAGACTGCACCCCACGCCCCTGTGATTCTGGGACTGTCGTTTTAATTTTCACCAACCAGCCAAGACCAGCATTTGAAATGCAGGATGGTCTAGGCCAAACAGTCACCCTAGTCACACACGTGAAGATGATACCCACTCAAAGCTCTTAGTAATTATTGATTACAGGCCTCATTAACTCAAAAGGAAGAGTTCTGCTCAGTTTACAACTCCCAGTAAAAACATTAGTCGTTTTACAGCCAACAAGATTTTTGCTTCTTGGGGCCAGAGAAGCAAACCTACTTTACTCCCATTAAAAGGCCCTCAACTGCAATTTACAGGTAGCATAATCTCTCTGTGGAAGCTTTTAAAGGCTGAGAAAGAGTAAGCCATTCTCACTTCATGAGAAGCATGTTTCAGGAACACCAATATTTCCATTCATAAGATTTAGAAAAGGCTTCTTTATTTAGCTTTAAGAGTGTATTGGAAAAAGCAATGAGCATTACAGCTGCCAAACAGTAATGCTTTAAAGAACCTGCAATAGGTAACACTGCTTGAACTCTCTCTTCAAGACATGAATTGTGGGGGAAAAAGCAAACAAAAAAATTAACTGGACCACACCACACTTGCAGATTCTATGTCTATAATTAAATATTAATATGGAGGCACTAGTTATGAAGCCACAACCAATGCAGAATTGAGTTCCTCACTTAAAGCAGGAATTACGTCTTATTTATTATTATACCATGCCCTATCCAAATTTACTTATTTGAATTCAAAATGAGATGCATAATGGATGTACCATAACAAGAGTACTCAATGTCCATGTTGCAAACCAAGCTAGCTGTAAGATAAGCAATACTGCAGCTAGCATAACTACAAAGCTACCCACCTCAGCTGAATGCCAAGGAAGATCTAGGAAAGGGGTGCACAACTCTGGGCTAAAGGACTATTTTATAGTGGAAATTTCAGTCACCTTTTAAAAATACATTTCAAACATCAAGGCTAGGTATAGACACTCAAAAAACCCGAGGCAGAATTGATCTACACATTGATCTACAGGGCACATCTATACATGCAATTAGTGCATGTGAATAAACTCCAGAGGTTATTGCTCCAGAGTTTTTTGCTCCCAGGCAGTCTGTGTGAACATGCACCTGGAAGCAATTAACTCCACGGCAACCAGCTCCACAATTTATTCACGTGCAGCACGTGGAGCCTAGTTAGAACAGCCCTAGCTGACAGGGAGCCCCAGGGGGTCAGCCTACTAACCCAAGGCTGCTCCGACTGGGCTCAACGTGCTATGGAAGGGCTGGCTAGGGTGTAAGGGTGCTTCAGTGCAGGACTAGCTGGCAAGCAGCCCCTATGCTGAAGCACCCTTGTGCCCCAGCCAGCAGGCTCAGCCACTACACATGAGCTGCTTTGTATGAAAATGTATTAACTTTCCAGGCTCAAATAGGGGCACGTGTGTAGATACGGAGACACTTACTGTGGAGATAATTAGTCAGCTCCGCAATAAATGTGTTATGTAAACACGCTCAGTTTTCTGTTAGCAGCATATTTTAGATCAGTACCAAACAGAACACACATTTGCCTTTTGGTGGGGGGGACAAATCTTATACCATGTTCTGCCATTTTTCAACAAACCAGTCTGTGTGCACTGGAGTTCTGTTCTGTTACAGGTATAGACCACTTTTGTGTGACAACCTTCTGTTCTGTTACAGATACAGACCTGTTTCCAATCACTCATACGGGTAAAAACGTAACGTTTGTACCTGGCCCCAAACCAGAAGGGCAACTGTGCGGTACAAGACTGAAGTATATGGGTGATATGTAAATAACTGGAAGGTCCTAGGTCTAATATATTAGCAGCCATGTTAAAAATACAGCTGTTAAGATACACATTGACAATAAAATGCAAAAGCTGAAAACGCTATCAGCACTGCTTACTGTTTTCATGGGATTGGGTCAGGCAGCTACACTAGAATATTACCTAATGCTGTAGCACATGTAACTGTGACAGGCTTCCAATTGTACTAGATCACAAGGTGTATGTTGCACCCAAAGGTAACATTTCAGCCTACAATTGGAGTTGTTTTTGCAATTTTCAAAGCAACTTCTGCACTTAGGTACCTATCTTGACATTACTTTAAAAGGAGATGTGCATCTCAATCCCCTGGGCACGTTCTAGACAATGGGATATGTTTAATTACTTTAACATAATTTGAAACTCCCATTTTTCTTACATGCCTTATTTTATGGAGTAAGGCATTTTAATTTTTGAAAGTTGACAAGCATAGCAGAAACAAATAGCAAAACAAGTCAGAGAAATATCTGAACCAGGATTTGCCAGAGCCAAGATTCAAAACGTGACTTCTTTTGATATCAAATCTATCTCAAGGGCTCAGGAAGTTTTTAATGCTATCACTACCACTTCTTTAGTTTGCAAGTTTCAAGTATGGTGGAAGCTCGGGGCCACCTCTTAACTAGCTGCATGTATGTGCAACGTGATTTAGTGTGGCACACATTAGATGTCACACTCTGCTAGAATACCATACCATAAAACCCTTTTGGAAGCCCTTGAATTTAACATGTACACTAAACAGGCAATAAAATCATTATAATTCACAAACAGAATAGCAAAAGGAATGTTTCTTCTCTTTCCTTTCACATTTAGCACCAACAGTATCAAGCAATATGGATTGCCCCCTGTTATCCAGGGTAAGAAAAAATAATGAAATCTCTTGAGACAGACAAGGAATTTCCCCATCACAAAAGTCCAGGGGCACAGTACTCTTGAAAAAAATCAAACTCCACAAACTTGCAGAAAAACAAAGAATACCATTCCTGAGCCTTCCCTGGGGGTCCAAACATTCATGTCAGTCTCTTCCAAATCAAGCCCCTAGCCCCTCCCTTATCCCCCAAGGACCCCTTCTAATTAGTAAAAGGGAGTAAAGGCCCATTTTCCTTTGCCTAGAAAAATGCAAAGCAACAATAAGAAAGTCTCTAGCTACTAAATATTGCAGTAGGAGGCTTCTACTTGAGGATTCTCATCTTCCTTCCAGATTATAAGACCTGACTGTGATGCAGCTTCTAACTTACCTTATGCCACCAAGCTGCAATAGAAATGAAACGGAAAATCTAGTCCTTTTCGCTGCTGCCAGAGAAAATTCTGTTTGAACCTGTATAAGTGTCCAATCTGGTCATTTCCATCCCGCAGCAACTTGGAAAGCTATGAACAGCAACAGATGTACTAGAGCTGTCTGTCTGCAGAATCACAAATTGGGAACTGAACTGATTCACATCTAGAAGGAAATCATCACCAGCACAGGGACAAGAAAGACTGAATTCTGCAGATGCTTATAACTTCAAGCTTCTCACTTATCAGGGAGACTTCCTTCTTCCATTAGTAAATGGGTATACTAAGCCAAAAAGATCCTGATAGTCTTACTTTTGTTCTTCAGATATGGTAGATTCACACCGCTTCATTATTCATTCCGTAGCATTTTCACTAATGTTGCAAGCTACACGCTTCCTACACGTTGTTCAGTTTCTTCTCAGTGACCCAATTCTAGAGCTTGACCAGAAAGGTAACTGAATCCTGGGGAGTTACTATGGCAACCATTACGTGTCATCTTTAGAATACATCAGGGTTACACTTTCTACTAGAATTCTATCCGCAGGAATGAAATGCAGACACGAAGAAGACATCAATATTCTTTAAAAAGTTTAACAACTATGCCACCATTTCCACTATTTCTAAACAATTAGACAACTACTTAGTAAATTTAGAGACTAAGCAAAGTTTGTTGGAAGTCACAAAAAACAAAGTACATGATGTAGTCCCAACATAAACACTAGCAACATTTCCAGTAAGCCAGCAAGCTTAAACCTTACTAAAAGAGATGTGTCACAAAAGATCTCCCCTACATTTTTTGTTCAGGAGCCAAGTTCAAGCCTTTCCAAAATAAGTTAGTGGGGATCTATTTTAAAGTGTTGGAGTGATGTCGTAGCCATGATGGTCCAAGAATTAGGCAAGAGGCAAGAATTTTTGTGGGTGATATCTTTTATTGGACCAACCAGTTAATCACATCTTAAGTTGTCACTCAGCCACACATTCAATTAACAGTGTGATAAAAGGAGGAATAAGCCACAAAGTCATTCCACAAAATATGTGGAATAATTTTGTGGCTCATTCCTACCATGCCACTAGTTGAATGTGTGGCCAGGGGCCCCTGCAGCTGAGAGACCCATCAGCTGATTAGGGCTCCCAACCAGGAGCCCATATGCACCCTGGAAGCTCATAGCTGACTTAGGCTTCCACGCACAGAAGCACATGCCCCCATAGCTGGTGCTGACACAGGCTTCCAGCCACAGAGAACCCCAGAGAATCCTCATGGCTGGCAGACCACAGCTGATGAAGTGAGCTCTGGCTAATGCAAGTTTATGCATCTCTCATTTAGTTAGTCTAAGATGCATCTCTAACCTGCCTGCTGCCTGAGTTCACACTAACAGAGCTAAGTATCTCTCTTAGTTATTTAAGCCCTCCAAAAAAACAACATATCCTGAGCTGCATTCAGCCATCCATACCCTAATGATCAGTATCCCTACAATTATCCATTGCTAGGAGGACATAAACTTTGATTTTGGTTGCAATGAAGCCTAGCAAAGTTAATTCCCCAACAGAGAAACATATAGTTCTCTCTCATCCATTTTATAAAAGACCTGTTTTTCACTAACTGTGCATGTAAGACATGCACACCACAATAAACTGACATCAAATGCGTCCTCTGAAGTAGTGAACAAATAAAGCAACAAAGCACATTTTGAAATCCAGTGGCTGAACTGTAATGAAGACATATCCTTTACAAACCTGAAGTACCTTTGACTGACATATGTACAACATTCCCACAAAGATATAAATAGAATCAATATGTAAACCAGAAATTAATTTAGAAAGAAATGAAAACTTTAGAGAAACAATTAATTTTTAGGTAAATTATGCCACAATTTGGTTGCCTTAAAAAGATTTCCAGGACATCAAACTAGCTAAGTGCTATATATGCAACATGTGATACTAAATATGGTAGAGTTTATGCAATGACACTTTTTTTTTTAACAACTAATTTAGTTTTTGCAGGTGCATAATATCTTCTTGACAAACAGTTACCTCAGAATTTTTTTAGTGGAAAAGAAGTTGGGGGTGAAGGAAAGGGAAACAGGGAGATTCCTTTTGACACACATGGAGAAGACTAATCTTGAAAATTTAAATCACTAGAACTAATTCTCTTCTTTTCATTTTGAAACAAATATACGTAGTCCAGATATAAGTAAAAGATTCCAAAAGAGGTTCTGATACTGCAGTGGCCAGGCTCTCTCTTAAAAAACAATTGCATAACCCTACTAAAGCCAGTAGTTCCATTTTTAGGCACAAGTTTACCGCGTTCTTTTGAATATAAAGACAAAGTATATTAAAACAAATATTCTGACAATGGTATGCATCTCAAATTCAGGAGTTTAAAACAAACCAACAAACAACACAAAAGGTGAGCAGGCTGTGGGGGATCAGGGCTGCAGAGGATAATATTGATGGATACTTTCATTCTCTGTAGGACCAGACACCTAGCACAGAGACATCACGGAAGAGTCCCAGGACAGCTGAATGGAGAACGGTCACCTGCAGAGCTAGACAGCATGCACCTGTTGTTACTTCCCCAACACAACTGGGAAACAGACACAAAGCCCTGGCAGCACTGGAGAATGATGCAGCACAGGAAGCTGCAGGGGAAGACATGTCCGCAACAAACACCAGGCAGGCTGAGCAACAACCGAGCAGCTGGAAGAAGAGATGCCAGGTCATTGTGGTGGGTGACTCCCTCCTGAGAGGCACAGAGGGACCTATCTGTCAACCAGATCTCACAGCACATGCGGTTTGCTGCCCGCCCAGGATCTGAGACATCACTGTGAGGATTCCTGACTTCATCCGGCCCTCCGACTACTATCCCATGGTCCTCTTCCATGTGGGCATGAATGATGCAGCCAGGAGTAGTCTACAGGGCTCTGGGGGCCAGACTTAGAAGTCAGCGGTACAGGCGGTCTTCTCATCCCGAGGTCGCCGTCAGCATCAGGACACCTGCATCAAGGAAGTCAACCTGCGGCTCTGGAGTTGGTGCCATCATGCGAGTTTTGGTTTCTACAACCATGATTTGCACTTCCATAAGAGAGGCATCCTGGGACAAGATGGTCTTCATCTCTCTTCTAAAAGTAAGAGTCTGTTCTCTTACAAGTTGGCTTATCTCTGAAGGGCTTTAAACTAGGTTCATCAGGGGATGTAGAAGTAGAGGAAGGAGACCCTAGGATCAGTGAGCCATGTGCAATGCACTGGATCAGCCCAGGTAAGCACTAAGGGGCCCAGTAGACATCAGGACAGGCAGGAACCAAGGGCACTCCTCAGGGGGCTTAAATGTCTCTACACTAATGTTAGAAACATGTGGAACAAACAGGAAGAACTTGCACTCCTTCTTGCAAGCAACAACTCTGACCTGGTTGGACTAACTGAAACCTGGTGCAACCCTACTCACAATTGGGCAGTAGGCATTGAGGGTTAAAGGTTGTACACATGGGACAGAGTAGGGAGAAAAGTGTGGGGGTGGAGGAGAAAGGTTGCTCTCTATGTTAAGGAATGATATACTGTCTCTATAATCAAGATGGGATCAGAGGAGGGACAAACCGAGGTACTGTGGGTCAGGATACAAGGAGGTCAAGGGGAAAGGGACTTAGTAATGGGGCTCTACTAGAGATCACCACACCAGGAGGACGACTTAGACATGGAATTCTCCAGGCAACTCTCAGAGGCCATACAATCGAGAGATATGGGTGTCATGGGTGATCTAAACTACCCTGACATCTGCTGGGAGGAGCAGTCGGCCAAATCTAACCACTCACATAGGTTCTTAACCTGTATGCAGGACCTCCACGTAACGCAGGAGGTATACGATCTCACTAGAGGAAAGGCCTTGCTGGACTTGGCATTAGCTACACGGGATGACCAGGTGGGGAATCTGCAGGTACAAGGTAACCTAGAGGATAGTGACCATCGACTGATTGAATTCACTATCCAGCAAAGGGTGGGTAAACTATCCAGGAGAGCTGAAGTGCTAGACTTCAGAAAGGCTCACTTCAGTGTGCTCAGAAGATTAGTTAGTGAGGTGTTAAAGCTCAAGAACATTGCCAAAAGGGGGGTCCAGAAAGGGTGGCCGCTCTTCAAGGAAGCGATCCTATGAGCACAGAAGCAGCCAATCCCACTGCGCATAAAGGGAGCAAAGGGGTCAACAAGCCCCTTGGCTGAACAGGGAAGTCCAGGAAAACCTAAAAGCAAAGGAAGAGGTATACAGGCTGTGGAAACAGGGAGTAGCTACCAAGGAGTATACCTCCCTGGCTCACACTTTCAGGGAATCAGTTAGGAAGGCCAATGCAGGATTAGAACTTAGGCTGGTGATAAAAATTAAGTACAACAAAAAGTCCTTCTTCAGGTATATAGGAAGCAAAAGGAAGGTACAGGTAGCATGGGATCCCTACAGGACAAACTAGGGCAATTGGTGAGAGAGAAGGAGGACAAAACTGAGCTCTTTAATGTGTTCTTTGCATCTGTATTCCTAGACAGACGAAGACAAATCTCCCAATTGAATCAGAGATAGACACAGGAGGGCACCAGCTCACCAACTGTTAGCATAGACTTAGTAAAGGAGCACTTGGAGGGGCTGGATGTGTTCAAATCAGCGGGCCTGAATGAACTTCATCCAACGGTCCTGAAGGAATTGGCCAGTGTCATAGCAGAGTCACTGGCACAGATGCTCGAGCACTAATGGTGCTCCAGTCAGGACCCAGAGGACTGGAAAAGGGCCAACGTGGTCCCTATTTTCAAGAAGGGGAGGAGGGAGGAACTGGTAAACTACAGGCCAGTTAGTCTCACTTCTATTCTTGGGAAAATTCTGGAAAAAATCATTAAGGATCACAACTGTGGGAGCCCAGCAGGGGAAATAACGCTGAAAGGAAATCAGCATAGATTCATTACAGGTAGATCCTGCCTGACTAACCTTGTTTCTTTTTATGACCAGGGCACAAAATGCGTAGACATAGGAGTCAAGGTAGACGTAATCTACCTAGACTTTAAAAAGGCATTCAATACAGTATCTCATTCTGTTCTCGTAAATAAACTGACAGGCTGTGATGTAGATGATTACACAGTCAGGTGGGTAGCAAATTGGCTTGAGGTTGCACCCAGAGAGTGGTGGTGGGTAGGTTGATATCGACCTGGAAAGATGTGGGCAGTGAAGTCCCACAAGTCCCGGTCCTTGGATAGGTGCTATTCAGTGTCTTCATCAGTGACTTGGAACTTGGCACTGTCCAAGTTCACACATAATACACAGCAGAGGATAGGGAATGGATCCAGGTAGATCTGGACAGGTTGGAAAAATGGACAGAATGAAATAGGATAAAGTTCAACAAAGACAAGTGCTAAGTGTTGCACCTGGGCAAAAAGAACCACCAACACACTTACAGGCTGGGGGATGACCTTCTCAGCAGCAGAAAGGGA
Source organism: Crocodylus porosus (assembly GCF_001723895.1). Taxonomy (NCBI): domain Eukaryota; kingdom Metazoa; phylum Chordata; order Crocodylia; family Crocodylidae; genus Crocodylus; species Crocodylus porosus. Next base: position 72,791,259 of record NW_017728950.1, read on the forward strand.
TCTTGGAGTCACAGTTGACTCCAAGATGAACATGAGTTGTCAGTGTGACAAAGTGATCAGCAAAGCTAACCAGACCATCGTGTATTAGCAGATGCATGACAAACAAGTCCGGAGAGGTGATGCTTCCCCTCTTTGTGGCACTGGTCAGGCCACAGTTGGAGTCTTGTGTCCAGTTTTGGGTGCTGTACCTAAAGAGGGATGCAGAGAATCTTGAGAAGTTTCAGAGGAGGGCCACTCGTATGGTCAGAGGCCTGCAGGCAAGGCCTTATGAGGAGAGACTGAAGGACCTAGATCTCTTCAGCCTTTGCAAGAGAAGGCTGAGAATTCATCTTGTGGCTGCCTATAAATTCCTCAGGCGAGAGCAGCAGGGAATAGGAGATGCTCTTTTTACTGGGGCACCCCCTGGAGTAACTAGGAACAATGGCCATAAATTGACAGAGAGTGGATTTAGGTTGAACATTAGAAAGAACTTCTTCATGGTAAGGGTTACCAGAATCTGGAATGGGATTCCAAGGGAGGTGGTGCTCTCCCCTACCTTGGGGGTCTTCAAGAGGAGACTGGACAAGCACCTAGCTGGGGTCATCTGACCCCAGCACTCTTTCCTGCCCAGGGCCGGGGGTCAAACCAAGTGATCTACTGAGGTCCTTTCCAACCCCAACATCTATGAATCTACGAAAATCCCTCTTACGTGCAGAAATGTATCTTTAGTTGACATTTTGTTGTTTCTCAAAGTGAAAATCAGAGAACTGTTTCATCTTAAATTCAAAGGTGTTTTATATTTAAATAGTACATCTGAATATGGTACATCTTTGAATGACTGTGATTCAACACAAATGTTAAAGAGGAAGCAAAGGCATAGTATCCCTTTTATGTACAATCACTATCGCTACATTTGTGCATACAGAGCTGTGATAAAATAACTGCATGCACAAACATTCTAAGTGCTTTCAACTATACACCTCTAAACATTATGTAATCTATTTCTAATACTTTCACAAAAATGAAACGTAATACAAAAATATTTTATTCCTGAGGAATCATAGTTTCATAGTTTGTAGGGTCGGAAGGGACCTGAGCAGATCATATTCAAATATAATAAGACATGCACATATGAAGATATTTCCCTATATTAATACGTTAAGGAAATAAATGTATTAATCATGTACAGTTAAAATACTGCTTAAAAAAATTAAGCTAGTTTTACATGAAAAGGTTATAGTAAGTCAACAGCAGTTGCAAGGTTGATGACTACAGTTTTCTTGTGAATGCATATAATAGATTTTCTTTTTTAGTAACGTATGATACTCCTTTATCTTGTAAAGTTCTCAAAATGTATTACATGATAAAACAAACAGATTGAACCTCAGTAAATTGTTACTTTATTTACCTTTTCTCAGATGTTGTTTTTACTTTATTCATATTGGAAAACCTAGCTCTTCAAATCACCATCTCAGAAAACCTGAAAAACACATTTCAATAAATTAAAACTTATTAGGAACATAGTTTTTTCATACAGTTCCACTATCATTTATAAGACTTAGTCTCACAGCCATGAAAGTTTTAGACAGAAGTTATTTTGTACAAAAGCACTTGTTACATTGTGAAGAGACGGGGAAAAAAGCAAAAATCATTATTGTTGATTCAAAACATTTGGTCTGGAAGCTGGAGCAAAAAATCATGAAATACTGCAGACAAGGGAAACATGCTGTCTGGCCCAATATAGTAGTATAATTGTGCCATATTCGGAGAATAATCTGAGAGTTTTGCAAAACAGAGAGAAAAAAATCAGCATTTTTATCATAATTTATGCAACTTGAATAGTTTGCATTAGTGTGTCCCAGAACAGAAAACTACCAACTGAAGTTTCTGCTGGCATCCAATGTGCAAGTTTTTAAGAATCTGCTGAGAATATTTTGAAATGCTACTGCATACCTACTACTTTGTTGCCACTTCACTTGTGTACACATGCATATTAAGATAACAGACTGGGAACCTAGATGTACAGTCAGAAAAACAAGAGTGTTTGGTGTTCTTATTTAAGTAGAATCTGAATACATTTCTTGGACAGAAATCGCATACTAATGACTTCATTTTCCTATCCTTTTAAGTACAGTGCTTTTAGTGTCTTATATAGTGTCTCTAAGCGATTAAGGTTAATGTTCACAGGGCCATGAACTGAAGCTCAGTGATTCAGTTCCAAATGGAATGGAAAGGCTCCACTTCCATAATACAAAGAAATGCCCTTAGGGAGGGCACCTATTAGTTATGGCATTGAAGACCAACTCCAGAAAAGGCATACTCAAGCTTTGGAAAAGGCACTTATCCTCTTGGACCTTGCAGGTGAGAAACTTTCTTCTGACCACTGGAGTGAAATTGGTAAGAACCCAATCAAAAAAACCTTTGCTGCTCAGATCATAAGGAGCTGTAACACAACTGGGCAAAGGTCAGCCAGTTTCATTTCGGACTTGCAGAAAGTCAAGAAGAGGAATGAAATAACTTGCCTGGAAAGGAAAAGAAACTACCATTAAAAAGACAGACAACAGGATGCTTCTCTAGATAGTAGAAAACTGTATCTGAGGCACCCCAAATCAGTAAAAAGGGTGTTCCAACCATTTCAGGCACTTCTGTGCAGATGCCCTCTCAGCGAGATCCAAAAATAGTCATTCAACACTTACCTGAGAGCATAGTCTCCTCTCTTAACAGCCAGGAAGTCACGTGGAGAAGAGAAAGCCTGGCTTCTCATAAGAAGTCTGAGCTTGTCTCCAGCAAATTTGTCCGAGTACTGATTGAGGGCAGAATTTCTTGACTTCCTTAAAAGAAAGAGAGAACGTTAACAGCTTCAAGAAAAGCAACTGGGTTCACTGCATAAAATAGCCCATCACCCGATTTATGAGGATACAATTATTGCAACTAGGCCACAGACCTAACTAGGGATAGGATATTAGATTTGGGAATACTTAGCTCAGATGGCCAATCTGGCACACCTCACTATTATGCTTGCAACACTGACCAGCTGTCAAACAGCTGATGAACAGTCTACTGGTGCCAGCAACATCTACGTATTAACTTGTACTGAAATGTTTTATGAGTGGAGGCAGTTATTGCTAAATAAGATCTTGTTACCTTCATTAGTTTATTTCACTCTAAAGCCAACACAGCACATCTGACGCAATTCTAGTATGGGAATATTTCAGGTCAAGGGGAATATAAGGGCTGACAGAAAAAGAGAAAGGAAAATGGGAAAGAAAGGGTAAGGCTGCTAATAATGACAGCACACAAAACTGGAGAACTAAACACAGCGTACATGCAAACTAACAAAAATTTCTTTTTGATGGTCTTCCAACCAATGCAGTGAAAAATAAATTTAAAAAAGGTTGAGAACTATATCATAATTTTAAAACCTGCACAATTTTAAAAACCTCTGATCCTACCCACACAACCACACCAAAGTTATTTGTTTCCTTACTTGGTTGCCAGATAGATGGTCCATTTGAAAGGACTTTTTTTTTTAAAAAAAAAAAAAAAGGTTAAAAATTAGTTTCAGGGGTTATATTTGCCATCCCTTCTGCACCCCTCAGTTTGCTCTGAACAAATACAGTGACTAAAACGTTTAAAATTAAATATATTTTTAGACTGGTACAATTTCAAGTTGTTATTTTTATGGTCCAGCAAATATGAAATAAAATCTCTCCATGCCCTTAAAGTATACTGAACACAGTGAAAGAGTGCAAGGCCCTTTGCTGGGACCACCAAAAATTATAACGATAGGTTTAAATTCCCAAACAAAAATACTTTAAGATGGAGTAGTGGCTTTCTGTACATCTCAATATTTTTAAAAAGTCCTTAAGAGAACACTGTTATAAAGTAGCCAAAATCTATGAAACTCAGTTAAAATGACACATTAATGTTTATATAAAGAAAATGAAAACCGTGAATGAAAACACCCCTAAAATATACTATCCTTTATACTTGTCACACAAGGTAAATAAAATATACGAGACAATCACAGCTACCCTTCATCCGAGTTCTTATACCCCACAATTGAAGCAGACATTTATGCCATAGCTAGCTTTCTAGCTCAGGCAGGAACATCCAGGGTACACAGGATTTTGAAATGTGGTCAGAGATATAAAAAAATGCAATTGTAACCTAACTGGAGAGATTAATTGAGTCATGATATCTATAATCATGCTCAGTCCTAACCACTTCAGTCAGAAACAGATTGAAATGGTTGCAAGATTACCAAAGCCTGCCATGAGGACAGTATATTTCATAAGAAACAAACTGGCCTTTGGTTTATATACATGGATGTATTACCAATACTTTTTTTCTCCCTCTCATCACTCTGAAGTTCAACACACTTCATAAATTTCTATAAATGTACCCTTATAGTATAGCTGTGAATTACTGTGCTCCATTTCTCCCACATATGAAGTGGGAATCAGAAGCTCTCCCATCAGCTTTTCCCAAGCATTCAACTTAAAAACCAAAACCAGAAAGGCTCCTTCCTTGCAACCCTACACCTTACAGCAGGGGTCAGCAACCTCCGGCACCTATGCCGAGCATGGCACACAAGGCCATTTTGCTTGGCACACCTCTGCCAGCCTGGGATCTAAGCAGCTGTTGCTAGCCACAGAGCCCAGGCTGCTCCCAGCAGGTGGCTGGGAGGCTGCAAGCCCTGCTGCAAGCAAACCAGGCTCCATGGGCTGGCTGCAGCTGGGAGGCTGCAAACAGCTGCTCTGGGCTCCGCATGTTGGCACTCTGGCACCTTCCAGGGTAGACATTGTGGTTTTTTCAGCACTCCAGCCAAAAAACATTGCCTACCCCTGCCTTATAGTGTCCATTAGCCCTACCGTCTCTAGTTAAGAATCTTGGCTTCTGGGACCTAGGGTACCTATATACTTGCTCCGACACATTCTTAATTAGATTAATTGAGTCTGTTCCGTGTTCTAATTAGAGCAATCCAGCATCACGTGTACAAGTCCCCACAGGTTTAAAAATGGTCACTGGGACACTTTAACTAAACGTTGTTGAATAAGCTTTAGTTAAAGAGTCCCGTAACCATGTTTAAACGTGTGGGGGGCTTAAAACACATGACGCTGTGGAATTTTAATTACAACAGCTCTCCAGGAACTGCTTCAAATAAAACATCCCCCCCACACACGCACACACATATAGGCAGCCCTAGTTCTCAACCAACTTAGGCATCCAAGTTTCTTATGCAGTCCCAAGGAGGAAGAACAGGATTCACAACAGCCAACACACCAAGAAGGGAGTACCTAATGCAGGCAACAGAAAATGCTGACGAAAGGAGCCTCTTTCTGAATTCAGCCTCTAATGTGAAGAGCAGTATTAAGCCCTTATATGAGGCTGAGATTCAGAGCTTGAAACCACCTCCTGGGCTTAGACACCCTAATTGTTCCTTTGGAGAAAAGCAACTGGCTTGCTCTTGAAACAGTCAGTAGAAGGGCTGGTGACACCCAGCTTATTATAACAGCCTGGAGCAGGAGGCAGCAATCTACATGCACTGTATCCAGTCCACAGAGCCAGGGGGAATTTCAGCAGCATTTTAGCAGTGGGTGCTTTGCCTGAGTGGTGGGGGGAAGCAGGGGTGGCAGCAATGCTGTCGGAGAGGAAAACACTCGCTGTGGCAGTGGCACAGGCTTGCACTTGGAGCTAAGGTCTGTTAAGGTCCCTCCTAATTCAAAACATTATGCATCTGGCTCTGAAGTTAAAATACCCACCCAGAAAACGAGAAAGTGCCCACCTCAACCTAAGGGGATTCAAATCAACATCTCCTACCTCTTGGGAGAATGCCCTGATCTACAGAATAGACTAGGCTGGGGGCACTCTCCACCTTCCAGCTGTGGCTGCCTAGTGTGGCACAGGTAAGAATGCAACATTTATGGAGAGAGAAAGGAAGAACAAGACAAAACGTACAGCCCAATGATGAGGGCATTCCCTAAGAGAAAGGAGGCTCATGTTCCAGTTATTCCAGGTACTACTGAATCTGGAACCTGCCCACCAAATACAAATTTATCAGCTGTGTTAGGAGATAGAAACTTGCCTTTTCCTTTTCTAATTCAAGCAAGGGCCTCAAATCATAGTGCTTCATTTACTAATACCCATGAAATTTCAGAGTGCTCTAGGAAGGTTTCAAATTCAGTAATATCTAGAATTCAGTCCAAGATGTAAGTCAAGAAACTACTTCCTGGATGCAGTCCAAGTCTTACTTCTAGTGATCTGAACCACATGCTAAATTTTTTTTAATCTGTTACAAAACTTGCAGATCTCTCAGTTATGGTTACAGTTAGTAACTTCATATTCTGCCCAACATTACAGTAATTGATTGAGCCTATATTTACAGTAAATTATAATTAGTATTATGTTGTAATTAGCAGCTAACAATTACACTTGCTCAGGCCCAGTGTAGTTTCTCAATCTTTGAAAGAAATTTTCTAATTAATCAAAAAAATTAAATTACTGACATTAATTTATATTTTACAGAAGTTCTTTAGTAATGTAATAAACTCAACTGCACACACATAATATACAATTGGGGAACAAGCAATTTTACTCTTGAACACTGTTATATATACTAAAATATTTAGTATGCATTTCAAGCCCAACCTTTAAATGTATATCATCAATCATCATCATGGATCCACTCCATATTATGAATACCTTCAAGAAGCAATGAAAATATTCCATCCATGACAACCTGTTTAAAGTTACAGAGTCTCTGCCAAGTACTATAACTACCTCTTCTGGATAAGTACAAGCAAACAGAAACTTAACTTTAATAAATCAAGATGACAGTTTCTTTACTGCAATGGGCATTTATTTCTAGTTTCTAGCAAGCAAAGCCATTTTCATATCCACAAAATTAAAAAACTATAATTTGGTTTTGGGACTTGGAAGAAGTGTTAGCTATAGATAAGGAGACAGGACAACACCCTCTCTCTTCCTACAAATATTTACTACAGAAAAATTCACAAGTCATTCAGTTTACACAATACTGCACTATAATCCAAGTTGTTCTTTGTTAAGCTCTGTGGAGTACTGAGGCAACTATCAAAAGTATACTGAGGATCAGTGGTTATAACTTCAAATATACAATGAGGTAAAAGCTTTACAGAAAAAGCTACAGAATGCCTCATTAGTTTCCATTTAATAAAAGAACAAATACATACAAACAAGAAAAAAAGATGGGAAGTCCATTTTTCTCTGTATTTCCGGTTTGTAAAACAGCTACTGGGAAATTGCAACACAACCCACAGCTTTCTCAGCCACACCAAGAGCTACTATTAGGCTGCTTGAAGCGTAAGTTCAGTTTTCTGTTCCTACTTACAGTATCACAGCGATACTACAAAAGACAGATGTGCCTTGGCCAGGTAGTAAGCTTGCTTTATTTATTTATTTATTTATTTTAATAGAAGGCAAAAATTAAAGATACGAAAGAAGAAATAAGTAGGGAAGGAAAATGACACTGATGAAACTACAGCAGAAACCTGACACTCCATTTGCACCAAACCCAATGCCTGTTCCCTTTCTCCAGTTCTGAACTTTTCAGCCAGAAGCAGCTTATTAGCACAGTAGTAGCTTCCAGGTTCCTAGTCTGTGGCAGTACGGTGGAATCCTCCTCCTTTGGCTTTCTCCTGTTGCAGACGTTTGTTCCTTAAAGCTGAGAAGCCTACAAGCTTCAGCAGTCTGGACAACTCAGACCAGGGGTTTTCAACCTTTTTGGATCAGTGTATCCCTGGCAGCCAGATGCAGAGCAGTGTACCTCCGGCAGACAGAGAGCGGGCAGGGGGGATGGCATATGGCCGAATGCAGGGTGGCGGCAGCCATCGCATGTGAGCTTACCCCGCGCCCCACGTCCAGCTGGTGCCTGTGCGGCAGCGCAGGATGGTGCACGGCAGCACTCTGTCCCTTCCTGCCCACACGTACCCCCTAGGGCCTTCTCAAGTACCCCTGGTCCTGACAAACCCCGACTTAGACTACAGGCCCTTTCACAATACCAAGTATCATTTGCTACAGTTCAGCCTAGGTTTTAAGTAATGTTGATGAGTCTGAAAACAACAGAAAATAGGCATTTTAAAAAAAACGAATAACTTATTTTTAAGCTTATTGCTAAAAGGAAGAAACACCCACTGCTATATCACACTGGTAGCTAATGCTATATATCTGGAGGGCAAGAAGGTGGGGTAAGGAAATTATTTTTAGGACTTTGGGTTACAGAGAATGTTTTTCACAGTGAAGTAGCATTTCTGTAGCCTGTGCTGTATATAATTTAGCATACTTCGACCATAGTTTCTACTCTTCCTGATGATAATGAGAGAAGTTAATGCTAACTGAGAACATACAGTTAGAGTCAAAGTTGTTGACCATTACTGCTGATTACATGAGCAGATATGGAGAGTTACACAAAGGATTCCCACTGTGGATGAACCTTGCAGTAAAAGACTGCAACCTCCTCTAGATCCAACCTGTGCACCACTGAGGCACAGAATTGAGCACAAAAACTCTTATTCTATTTTTGCTTTGAACAGTTTGTTGTGAGACTAAGACATGAAATGTAAAAATATTAGAAAAGAACCAAAGCAAAAACCAGGAAAAAGATTAAGCTGATCTGCATTAAGCAAGACCATGCTCAACTATGGGTGGGAAAGAAACAAAAAAGAAAAGACAAAAAAGGCAAATGCTGTCTCAAACAGAACACCCAAGAAAAAATAGGAAAAGACATTTCAAGGACAACTTTCAAAGAAATTCAATCACAGGAACATAGGGTTGAAAGGGACTTAAGTGGTCATTTAATTCATCCTCCTTCACCAAGGCTGAAAACTTTCCATAGATGTCTAACCAGCTCTTAAAAACTCCAACAGCCTCCCTAATGGCCTGGTTCCAGGGCTTCACTACCATATATGCACTATGGAAGCTTGTCCTAATATTTAAATTAAACAGATTTCTTCCCAGCATCCACTGGGTCTAGGAAAACAAATGATCACCCCACTCCTTCTAACAGCTGTTTATATTTTGGAACATTTATGCTCTTCACTGAATTGCATCCCATTGATTTTTGAATTCTCCCATTTATCAAGATTATTTTGAATTCTGATGCTGTCCTCCAAAGCATTTACAACCCCATCCAGCACAGCAATATCAGAAATTTTGGGAACACTCTAGTTTGTCATTCAAGTAAATAATAAAATATCAATTACAACTGGTCACTAAGACAGACACCTGTAACACTTCACTTCAAACACCCTCCCAGTTTAGTGGCAAGGATTTCTCAGGGTGATGCTTTGTATTTTACTAACTCTGTAGTTGGGATAGCATTAAACGCGTTTTTGCCTGCAAGGCATTCTTTCTCAGGTCTGATCAGCTCCAGACCCAAGGAAGAATGTCTTGAAAGCTTGTCACCATCACCGAGAAATCCTTGCTTCTTGCATAATTTCTGGACCATCACTGGTACAACATCACTCTTATACCACCACTCCAGAATCAGGCATTATATTGCTGAACACTGCAATATTCAAGTCCTTTTACAGACTAGTCCTTGGTGTGAGGTTGGATAAGGGAACCTGAAGCTCATTGATTAACCACTTATCTGCTAGCAGTGACTTCCATCTTCCTCCATAAGAAAGATGAGCTGAAAGGTATTAGAAATTGGTATAAAGGCATATCCCATTCTATCTCTCAGAAACCAATTATCATGAATGAAACAGATAACTATCAAATGTCACACCCAACGTTCATAGTAGCTAAAAACTGCAGAAGCAGCATTCTACTTCCAGTTAGGTCATAACAGATTGAAGATGCTGCCAGAGAAACAACATTTATTTTTAAAGTGGACTCATAAGAAAACAAGAGTGTGAGAAGGCAATTTGTAGACCCCTTTCTAAAAACCACAAGGATTTTTTATTTAGAAATACAATACATCTGTAGTTCTAGCATGTTAGGAACCAAACAATCTCCTACCACTCCAAACTGCCTCAATTCTAAGTAACCAATTCTAGCAAGATTTTTGCCCAGGAGTGTTACCTCTGTTGTAAATAGCAGGAAGTACACAAATCGCTTCACATTTTACAGGCGTTCAGATAACACAGGATTGGAGAATCTCTTAAATATGGAATCTGGAAGAAGGATGAATTAGCTGTGACTTTCATAACCTACCCTGAAAACTAAATCCATAAAGAAGGTGTCTCTTCCTGCAAACATCCATATAAATTAAGAGCTGATTAAACAGGGAATGTGTTTAATTTTAAATAAAAGAGTACTTAAAATTTTTACACTTTCTTTGGCAAAAAGAATTAAGAAAATTCAAAATGAGTACAGGCAGTCCTCGACTTACAATGTTTCGAGTTACAACGTTTCGCACTTAACGTTTATAAATTGACACCCTGTTTCAACTTTATGACGTCAGTTTCGACTTACAACGCTTGATCCGATGCAACACCATGCCAGCAAGTAAGTTCACTGTGTCGCTCATCTCCCTGGAGAACATCTGTCCATACTTCCTTGGACACTTCCTTTAAGAAAGCAGACAGGACTCCAGAAAAACATGCAGACAAGACTCCTGAGAAGACTCCAGCCAAGAGCCCTCCAAAAAGTCCAGCAGTCACCTCAAAGAAGTCCTTCTAAATCAATATGATTGCTATTTATGATATAAATGCATTAATGTAGCTATATTACTCATCTATAATTGATCAAGTACAAAATTCTGGCGTATTTTTGGTGAAAACAGGGTATCAGGCCTTGGTTCAGGAACCAATCCCCCATTTATAACATTGTTTCTTATGAGAAAATTGGTTCCGAGTTACAAAGTTTCGACTTAAGATTTGGTTTTCAGGAACCAATTGTGTCATAAGTCCGAGGACTGCCTGTAGTGACTTACTTCGTAATCCACAGTGTTGATTATAAAAAAAAAAAAGATAAATTAAGACATCTGACATCAAACAGGAAAAACGTGTTTTACTGCATCTGGTATACATGTCTAAGTCGAATTATTTGAGTATACTATAAAACATCTAAAGAAACAGAGAACAGTAGAATGATTCATCACAAGGAGACAAAAGAAAATGGCAAGGCGGAGTTTATTTTATGGGATATAAGAAACCTAACCAGGTATAAAATACATAATACAGAAGAAAAATGTACACACACATTTATATATCTATATACCTCTACACACACACACACACACACACACACACACGTACATATAAAAGAGAGCGAGAGAGAGAAAGAATGGTATAAACAGCTAATTATGTAGAGTGAAACAAGTTCTAATTGTCAGACAGACTTAAGAGAACAACAGTATAGTTATTGTTGACAAAATAAGTACGATACAGAGGTTTTTTAAAAAGTTTTTCTGGGCAATCAGCACAGGTGCAGGGCATTCGTATACTGGAAAAAAAATCATTCCCAGAGCATGTAGAACACTGAGATTACACAATTCAGCAGTAATGGAAAGTCTCAGGGCTGTCAAAGAAGCTAGAAGAGGGTCTCAGTTTTCCTACTGGGAACACAGATTGCACCACTCAGCAGAGGTACAAAAATAATCAGCTGCATGGGAAAACACAAAATAATGCAACCTCCCAACCTAGTTCCCTAAACACACCGTGCCAACATATGCTGGAAAGCTGTTTTAGTGAAACTACAGCATCAACAGTTATCAAATCGAAGTATGCACTGTGAAGTAGTTGACACCACTTTCAAGCGGTCAGCACAAAAATTTAGAAGCACATTTTCAGAGATTTCCCCAAAAAATGAGAGGAAAAAAATACCAATAAACAAACACCCATGTAAATGCCAGTATGTCATGGATCACCCAATTTTACAATTACTACATGCCTACATTTAAAATAGTCAGGTCTCCATTATGACGTCAGATTCTTCACTTAATGCATTTAAAGTCTCAAAAAAGGCAGGAAAAGCATGAAAGAGATGTTGCAGCTTTCCAGCTGAGGGTCTGCTTATGTCCCTTGGCACAAGTTAGAAGAGCCCCCCGTGTGTTCTAAAACTACATCAAATTACTGCTTACAGCTACTTGAAAAAGAGCAAGGTAAAGAGTCTGGTCCTCAAAATACTGATTCTTCAAAACAATATTAAGTAGTCACTGAGTCATACAAGGCAGCAGTGTTCTAATATGTACATGAAATTGAGAGCAACTGAAATACAGTTGTGTAATTCTAGCTCTCAAAAGGAATATAGCTCAAAAGAAAGACAGTAGCTAAGTCCAGAAAACTCATGCCCCAGCCATTTGGACATAACATACAACTTCCCAGGTAAGCAATGGCCTATTTCACAAGGAAAAGAGGATAAAGGGAATGCAGGATATTTTTGGCAATGCTGACCCACACAAATATTGTATACTAAGCAAATGGGTTAAGAAATAATTGCATTTTTGTCTGTTAAAAGAAGGTTTTCCTTTGCTTCAAACCAGCAAGAAGAGCTGCCTAAAACTTAATAGAGACAGGTAAGTATTCTGTATTTTGGCATTTATTTTTATTAAGAAAAATTAGATTCTACTGAAAATGTCAATTTTTAATAAGAAAACATGCCAAAATAATTTAACTTGCTCTTTTCCTTCCAGTTGCAAAGGTGTTTAAAACAGACTTATTCTGCTATAGTCAGTGTTCTCATGCATGCCCCTTAACTAAACTAATTATGCACAACAGTCCTTATGCCACAAGTATTACCTAATTAATGGATTTGCCAGAAAGAAGGTGAACCATGAAAGCAAATATCCATATTCAAAAACAAATATATATGCAACAAAATCAACACTGAAGCTACTTGCAAAGGAAACTGCATTCTGTGTAAGGATTTGCCTGTGAAGGTCATTTACATACACAACGTCCTGTAAACGATATCACTGATTTCTTCAGGAATGACATCTACCATTATATTGCAGTTGTATTTGAAGGCAAACTCCCATCAGGATATAGGCCTTATTGAATCTGATGCTAAAATGCACACCTAGAAAGTTATGATCATTACTCCAAAACTTGCAGATAGAAGAACTCATCTAAATTGGATTATTTAAACACATCTGCAAGCTCAGTGTTTGTAATGTTTCCATAAAAAGCAAAACACAGTCAACAAAATAATTTCCTTGCTATTAAGAATCCTGAATAACACTTCCAAGAGGTTCTGCAGTCACTTGGGCACTCTGAAAGCATTATATCTGGGCCATTGCAGGGTGGGGGCTCATCCTCTGGCCTGTGGGCTAGGTCCAGCTCACTGAACCTATCTGCCCCATGGAGCTCCCTGCAGGTCTGGAAATTTGGCAGTGGGGGAGTGGATGCAATCAGTGCTACCACCACTCACATCCCCCTTTGCCAAGTTTCCAGGCCCAGATGCCATGACCCTGTATGTTGAGCTGAGGCTGCTAGTGGGCACATGGGACTGGGGCCTAATCCAGGGTACAGGGCTGGGATCCTGCACTGGACTGGCACCATGGATCAGATCTGGCCTACAAGCTGATCTTCCACCATTCATCTGACCTGCAGGGCTAAACGTTTCGTCTCTGCTGGTCTATTGTGATTCCCTGCCAGTAACATTGATAGGATTTTGAAGATGAGCAGGGCACCTGCCCCCCGCCCCCATCCCCACCCCACACTCATTCAGCCTGAAGAGCATTCCAAAAAAGGTACCAAAACATTAAAATCCACAGATTTGCATAAGTTTTACATAAAGCCAATTGGCAGCAGATGAGCCCAAACAACATTTATTGTCACCCTGACTGAGAGCACCCATGACAGCCTCTCTACACAGCATGGTGCGGTCACCAGAGGACAATTTGGGAAGGTCAAGGATACAAGCGTGGGGCAAGGCTATGTTTTTAAGCCTGGCTTCTGAGGGGAGAGTTTGGCTGAAGGACTCTGGCAGCTCACCCTAGGCCTGGGTATCCTGCTCAGCCATGTGTTGTGGGCCAGATAAACAGTCCTGGGCTGTAAACAAGCCAGCATCCAGGAGCCAGCACTTGGCAGCAGGGGACTGCTGTGTTTGGGGGGGCGGGGCAGGGACCTGACACAGCTGCTACTGGACATGGACATGGACACACACGCTGAGGCACATAGGCAGGCAAACACGGGGAGGGGGGAGAAAAGGACACACCCTGAAACACATGGGCGGGTGGACACACACACGGGGACATGCAGACAGACAGACGCACACATACAGAGACACACATGCACACATGGGGACACACGGTGACATGCAGACACACAGGCAGACAGACACACACACAGGGACACACACATGGAGACACGGGGGACATGCACACACAGATGGGGCCACACGGAAACATGCAGACAGCCAGACACAGAGCGGGGAGCGGCCCCCGGGCGGAGATCGCGGCCGCGCGGACTCACCCGGGCGCCGGGGGTGCAATGGCTGCAGCCGCCGGCC